>NC_139635.1:32305610-32315610 GCF_964638095.1 Poromitra crassiceps | reverse complement strand
ACTGCATCTATTTCTTTATCTGTTTATTGACAATGACACTAGGTCCGAGACACACACACACATACATACGTTTTCCGTGCATGTCATTAGCTGTAACCACCTGTGTTGCGTTCAGGTAACATCCTAAATTACAATGTTATATAATTGAGAGCATAATTTCTCATTTATATGAAAGGAAAATGAGGGGGAAAGGGTTCGAACCCTTTCTCCCTCATTTTCCTTTCATTTTCCGCTTCTTTTCCAAAGGAGAAGTGTTGACATAAAAGATAAATTATGCTCTCAATTGTATAACATTGTAATTTAGGATGTTACCTGAACGCAACACAGGTGGTTACAGCCGTGGCAAAACCTCCGCAGCAAAACTTTGAAGCAACGCTACGATTGTTGTGCAAAAGCGGAGCGGGGGAGAGATAGATAATTTTTAGCCGGTCCATGGTGACAGGCTGCCTGTGTGTGTGCGCATCTGGCACAGCGGCGAGATGAGGGCACACACCGGTGCGGTGCTGCCGGGGAATTGCGTTCACGTGTGCGCGCCGTCACCGACTTCCGAAGATTATGTATTTCCGTATGGTAGTTGGTGAATGCGTTTTGAGAGGACGCATTGCATTTACACTTGTGTTAAATGTTGTCATAATGCGTCCCTGACCACCTCTGGAGGTGGTTTGGCCGATCAGATTGCAATCCTTCTTCAATGCGTTTTGGGGGTGTTTACACCTGTACTTTCAAGTGATAAAATACAATCGGATTGCAATCTGATGGCAGAAAACGCATGTTAATGCCAGGTGTAAATGGCCTCAATGGTTTCGCTCTCACTCATACTGTATCAGCATGTACTGTGTGAACAGTTACACTGTATCAGCATGTACTGTGTGAACAGTTATACTATATCAGCATGTACTGTGTGAACAGTTATACTGTATCAGCATGTACTGTGTGAACAGTTATACTGTATCAGCATGTACTGTGTGAACTGTCATGCAACTCAAATCAATAACAATTAGAAAAGTGCACTCAGTAGAGTGCAGATCTCCGTCAGGCACTGCTACGCCTAACCAACCAACCGCTACGGAGGAGTCAGACGGATAACACACGCACGCACGCACGCACACACACACACGACCGAACACAAACAAAATTCCATATGGAGGTTCTTGGGAGAAAATCGGATTACAATTTGACATATCTGACATAAAAACATTTGAGAAGCCCCACAAATGTTCCGCAAAGAATCTCTTCTCCAGTGTTGACGTCTGAGTCCATAAACTGTATGAATAGCTGTGCCGATCCAGGGTCACAGACCAAACTACACCCTGACAGCTTCAGAGACAGACTGCTTCAGATCACAACTCCCATTCTCACACAGTTTGGAGCAGACAGAGGCTGGCTTGTGCTTTCTTAAATAAATGACAGCAGCAGTCGTGTCGGGGTCAAATCTCAGGGAGAATTTCTGAGTTTATGATTGAGTTGGGCTCTTTGGCCTCGGGATGGGAGGAAGTGATGAGAGTGAGAGAAATGGGCAAAAAAGAGAAAAATGTGGAAAGAGGAGAGCAGCAGAGAGAGAGAGAGAGATTGTTTCTCTCCCCCTGCCTCCCACTGTCACAGTCTGTGACAATGCAGACTTTCAGCTTTCTGAATCTTATTAGCCTGTCCCCTCTCTCCTCTGTCTCCCCCCCTCTCTCCCTCTCTCTCTCTCTCCCTCAATCATTTAGTGCCTCTCCCCAACTGTGGAGCAGTAATTGCCTATTCTTCCCAGAGTTGAGGAGAGAAAGAGAGGGAGACCGAGGGAGAGAGAGAGGCAGACAGAGGGAGGGAGAGAGAGAGAGAGAGAGAGGCAGACAGAGGGAGAGAGAGAGAGAGAGAGAGAGGCAGACAGAGGGAGAGAGAGAGAGAGAGGCAGACAGAGGGAGGGAGAGAGAGAGAGAGGCAGACAGAGGGAGAGAGAGAGAGAGAGAGAGAGAGAGGCAGACAGAGGGAGAGAGAGAGACAGAGAAGGGTGCAGAGAAGAGGCATGGCACGGGAAAGAGAGAGATGTGATTAGATAGAGAGAGAGAGAGGTTTTGGGGGGGAAAATGCTGAGCGCGATTTACAATAGGTGCTTGGCATGAACACTCTTACTAGTTTCCTATTTCTTCTCTCTTTCTCTCTCTCTCTCTGTCTCTGTCTCTCTCTCTCTCTCTCTGTCTCTCTCTCTCTCTCTCTCTCTGTCTCTCTCTCGCTCTCTCTCTGTCTCTCTCTCCATTTCTCATATAGTCTGTTACTCTCCTCCTCTCCTCTTTCCAAGAGGCCTGGCTGTAACGCTATCCTCAAACAATCATTAGTGACAAAGACTGCATTCAAGCATGGGACCTCCGTTTCCGTGTGTGTGTGTGTGTGTGTGTGTGTGTGTGTGTGTGTGTGTGTGTGTGTGTGTGTGTGTGTGTGTGTGTGTGTGTGTGTGTGTGTGAGTGTGTGTGTGTGTGTGTGTGTGTGTGTGTGTGTGTGTGTGTGTGTGTGTGTGTGTGTGAGTGTGTGAGTGAATGTACTGCAAAGGAGGATTATTGGTATCCAAGAATCTCCTCGATGCATGCAGCACCCGAGTAACATCCAATCATCTGTCTCTGTGTGTGTGTGTGTGTGTGTGTGTGTGTGTGTGTGTGTGTGTGTGTTTTGTGTGTTTGCATGTGCCAGAAAGAGGAGCTAAAGAGTTAACGTGGATAAACTAAGGAAATTAAAGCCACAACTGATTAACAGTAAACACTATAAGAATGTGAAGTGTCTGTGAGTGAGCAGGCTTGTGTTGGTCCACAGCTAAGCCATTTCACGTGCGATCGCGCTGAATCTTTCAGCAAGTGTAAACAGCACCCCTGCTGGGTGACCTAACGGAGTCGGATTTTTGAATTTGGTAATTAGGGCCGATTAATTGCTGAATGTGCAGCTTAATGACCGAACTTGGCCAGCCTGCACAATGGCTGCACAGCCTACACTCCACAAGCTCCCGCAGTCTGGCTACAGCGAGGCGAGTTGTAGCGACCTGCAGCTCCAGGGAGAGGGAAATCGTGATTTCTTTAAGATGCGTGTTTCACAAATCCGATCGCGGCAGTTCTTTGTATGTACATCAAACAAATGATGTGTTGTATCTGTTGGGGAGCTATTTTCGATGGATTTGACGACATTTGTGGGTCACAAGAACAAACAAGATGCGCAAATGTCTGTCTCCGCTGTCCGGCCAGCCTGCCAGCACACAGTCCATACGGATTGGGCGTGCAGAGAACGCAACATTTACACTCGATACACTGCTGATGCACGGCTATACTGTTAATTAAAGTTGAGACTACAGTTTTTTCCACTTTTGAGATACAAAGGTGAGTTTATTCACTCTGTGTCGTTAGTGTTGCCATGACACCACATTTAGACGTTGATATTGATACCAGGCCAGCTATCACACGTTCTAAAATGATAAAACACGGGGGGGAATATCGCAAAACAACATGAAGTAACATTTGAAGTTATTTTAAAGGGTTTATTTTGAAATCGGGAAGGACTGCTTTTAGCTTTAATGCCATCTGTGGAATGAATTACAGTGTATATTTGTCATGTCTCGCCCAGAGCCCTAAGTTATGTTTTCTTTATTTCAAATTCTAAGAACCATATTTGTTTTATTTTGGTGACTTACCTGTCTTCTCATTTCAGATCCCTTTACTTCCTGCCCTCGTGTTTCCTGCTCCTCTGATTGTCTGCCCCACCCTGATATGTTTCACCTTTGTCAATTATCCTTGCCTCACCTCACCTGTGTAATTATCTCTGGCTCCCTGTCTATTTAGTCTGTGTGCTTCCAGCCCTCTGTGCCAGTTCGTCACTTGTTCATGTAAGAATTACTCTAGGATAATTCCCTGTTCAGCTTTCCTGGTTTTTTGATCTCTGTTCTTGTTTTGGACCCCGTGCTTTGTCTTGCCATTTTGTGGATTATTGCCTACAGTAAAAAGACTTTTGGAATCTCTGCCTGTCTCCTGAGTCGTGCACTTGAGTCCTCCTCTGTGTCCCAGCCTTGTCAGTACGAACTGGCCATGACGGACTCAGCCGACTCTGCTGCTGTACGGGCTGCGATTCTTGCTCAGGATGAGAAGATTCATTCTGTGTTTTCGGGGGTGAGTGAGATGTCCCAACGCCATGAGGGTTTCCAGGCCGCTATCAGCAGTCAGGTGGGTGACCTGGCTGGCCAACTCCAGCAGCTCATGGCACGTCTGGACACTCTCGTCACGGCTCCTGTTCCACCGCCTACTCAAGCTGCGGCCGCAGCTCCTCCTGGAGGTTCTTTTCATGGTCCTGCCACTGCCTCCATGCCATCATTTGTCCATCTCTCCAGACCTGAGCGATTTTCTGGTGAAGCAGACAATTGCAGGGCTTTCCTGGTCCAATGTGGTCTGCATTTCGAGATGCAAGCTTCAGCGTTCCCGACAGAACGAGCAAGGGTAGCTTATATTATTACTCATCTGTCTGGTAGGGCGGAGGCGTGGGCTACAGCTGAGTGGGCCCGGGATTCTCCCATCTGCGCTTCTCTTTCTCTCTTCACGGAAAAACTAAGCAATATTTTTGACCACACTACCCCAGGAGCTGAGGCAGCCCGAGCCCTAATGGATCTACGCCAGGGCTTTCGACAGGTTGCCGATTATGCCATTGAGTTCCGCACTTTGGCAGTAGACAGTGGCTGGAACACTTCATCTCTGCTGGATGCTTTCTATCATGGACTTTCTGACCCCATAAAGGACCAGCTGGTGTCCATAAAACGACCGGTTGATCTAGATGCCTTCATTTCTCTCACTATCAGGATTGATAATCGTCTGAGAGCACGTGAGAAGGAGAGACACCGACGAGCAGTTGCACCTCCCGGCCTGAGGGGGCACGCCCCAAGTGACCGGCCCCTTCCTCGACGTTCTCCTCCTCGTTATCACCAGTCTCCTGCAGCCTCGTTGCCCTCGCCTGTGGTGGACGAGCCAATGCAGTTAGGACGAGCCAAACTGACACCGGAAGAGCGGCAGCGTCGTCTACAGGAAGGTCGGTGTATTTACTGTGCTCAAGTGGGACATTTCATGGCTTTCTGTCCCGTAAAAGACCGGGCTCGCCAGTGAAGAGGAGGGCGCTGGTGAGCCGTACATTTTCCTTGCTTTCTTCTCGTCCATTAACTGACATTGAAATAATCTCACCCTCTCGTTCCCTGTGCTCCAAGGTATTAGTGGACTCTGGATCTGATGAAAGTTTTATGGATTGGAGATTAGCTAAAAGGCTTGGACTATCTGTGCTTCCTCTGCCCCAGCCCCTGGAGGCCAATGCTCTGGATGGCAGGTTACTGTGTAGGGTAACTCACCGCTCCCTTCCAGTAAAGATGGTCATGGCCCAAGGACACTATGAACATTTGAGTTTTCATTTATTTAATGCTCCTCTGAACCCAGTCATTCTAGGTCTTCCCTGGCTCTCCAAACATAATCCACACATGAACTGGTCTACCGGGGAGGTAATGAGTTGGGGGGAGGGGTGCAAACTAAACTGTTTTTCTCCATGTTGTCCTCAGAGCCTGCCTGTTTCATCTGCTCCGTCGCTTCAGATGTCTCCTGTGGTTCCCAAGCCTGAAGACACAGAGTTTGGGATCGAGGCCTCTGATGTGTCTAAAGTGCCCTCCTGTTACCACGATCTGCATGACGTATTCAATAAGTCGAAGGCCACATCACTTCCTCCTCATCGGGATTATGATTGTGGCATTGACCTGCTTCCTGGTACTTCACCCCCCAAGGGACGCCTCTACTCTCTGTCAGCCCCGGAAAGAGTGGCTATGGATAAGTACATTTCAGCGTCCCTGGCTGCTGGGATAATTCGTCCCTGCTCCTCTCCAGCTGGAGCAGGATTCTTCTTTGTGGAAAAGAAGGACAAGAGTCTTCGCCCTTGTATCGACTATCGTTTACTGAACGACATCACCAGAAAGAACAGGTACCCCCTCCCTCTTATTTCATCTGCTTTTGAACTGTTAAAAGGGGCGAAGATTTTTACCAAGTTGGACTTGAGGAATGCTTATCACTTGGTAAGGATAAGGGAGGGGGATGAATGGAAGACCGCCTTCAACACCCCTAGTGGTCATTATGAGTATTTGGTGATGCCTTTTGGACTTACAAATGCCCCAGGTGTCTTCCAGGCCTTGGTGAATGACGTTCTTCGGGAGATGCTGAACTGCTTTGCTTTCGTTTACCTGGACGACATTCTCATATTCTCCCCGGATGAGGAGACTCACGTGGAGCACGTTCGCCAGGTCCTCCAGCGCCTCCTTGACTACCAGCTTTACGTTAAAGCAGAGAAATGTGAGTTCCATGTCACAACAGTCTCGTTCCTGGGCTATATTGTTTCCCAGGACAGTATGCAGATGGACCCCGCCAAGGTCTTGGCTGTGGCCGAGTGGCCAATTCCAAAGAGCAGAAAGCAGCTACAACGTTTCCTTGGTTTTTCAAATTTTTATAGACGGTTCATCAGGAGCTTCAGTGTTGTGGCTGCCCCTTTGCATGCTCTAACCTCTCCACTAACCAGGTTCCAGTGGTCTCATCAGGCAGATCTAGCCTTCAAGAAGTTGAGATTGACGTTCACTTCTGCTCCCATCCTCACTCTCCCGGATCCAAATCTCCAATTTGTGGTGGAGGTGGATGCCTCGGATATTGGCATTGGGGCAGTTCTCTCTCAACGTTCCCCGGTGGACAACAAGCTTCACCCCTGCGCCTTTCTGTCCCATAAGCTCTCTCCTGCTGAGAGAAACTATGATGTGGGAAACAGGGAACTCATGGCAGTAATGGTGGCATTGAAGGAGTGGAGGCATTGGTTGGAGGGAGCGGAGCACCCGTTCCTGGTCTGGACTGATCATAAGAACCTGGAGTATATTCGGACTGCCAAGAGACTCAATTCCAGACAAGCAAGGTGGGCCCTTTTCTTTACTCGATTCAATTTCACATTATCATACCGCCCAGGTTCTAAGAATGTTAAGCCGGATGCCCTTTCTCGTCAGTTTGCTCCAGACTCTTCCTGTGATGCACCCACTAACATACTCCCTTCTTCCTGTGTGATTGGGGCCCTCACGTGGAGTATTGAGGCTAAGGTCAAACAAGCCAATGCTGATACGCCAGCGCCGGACAGTTGCCCCCCGAACCGGTTGTTTGTCCCTCTCTCTCTCCGCTCTCAGGTGATCCACTGGGCTCACACGGGCATCTTTGCTTGCCATCCTGGGGTGAAACGGACAGTTTTCGTCATCAAACAGCGCTTCTGGTGGCCATCCATGGGAGATGAGGTTGGGGAATATGTGGGTGCCTGTCCCGTCTGTGCCCGTAACAAGACTCAACGGAGCCGTCCTGCTGGCCTGCTGCGCCCTCTCCCTGTGCCCCAGCGACCCTGGTCTGACATCTCCGTGGACTTCATTACCGGACTGCCACTGTCTGAAGGTAACACCACCGTTCTCACGGTGGTGGACAGATTCTCTAAGATGGCACATTTCATCCCTCTGCCTAAGCTGCCCTCAGCCAAGGAAACTGCAGAGGTGATGCTATCCAATGTTTTTCGTGTACATGGTTTTCCCAGAGATGTGGTGTCAGACCGGGGCCCACAGTTCATCTCCCGCTTCTGGAAGGAGTTTTGCTCTCTGCTGGGGGCCACGGTCAGCCTGTCATCAGGATATCACCCACAGACAAACGGCCAGACAGAGCGGATGAATCAGGAGCTGGAGACGTGTCTGCGCTGCCTGGTTTCACATAACCCTACCACCTGGAGCAAGCATGTTATTTGGGCTGAGTATGCACACAACACACTGCCTTGCTCTGCTTCTGGTCTCTCCCCCTTCCAGTGTGCCTATGGCTACCAGCCGCCATTATTCCCGGAACTGGAGACAGAGGTCGGTGTTCCCTCAGCCCATGCTCTCGTCCGGCGTTGTCGCCGTATTTGGAAGTCGGCACGTCAGCAGCTCCTCAAGACCTCAGCCCGGTACAAGAGGGTGGCAGATCGGCAGCGGGCCCCAGCTCCTTCCTACCAACCTGGTCAGCGTGTCTGGCTCTCTGCCAAGGACCTTCCACTGCGGGTGGTGTCACGAAAGCTGGCACCCAGGTTTGTGGGGCCATTTCCCATATCAAAAATCATTAATCCCGTGGCTGTGCGTCTCAAGCTCCCTAGACCCTGGAGGATTCATCCCACGTTCCATGTCAGCCGCATTAAGCCGGCCAAGGAGAGTCCACTGGTGCCCGCCTCCAGACCCCCGCCACCTCCCCGGGTCATCGACGGTGAACAGGTCTACACCGTTAAGCGCCTCCTGGCGTTCCGTCGTGTGGGTCGAGGCCGTCAGTATCTGGTGGACTGGGAGGGTTACGGTCCGGAGGAACGGTCATGGGTGTCCTCTGGGAACATCTTGGATCCTGACCTCATCGCTGACTTTCATCGCCGCCATCCTGACATACCTGGGCCGTCAGGAGCCGTCCCTAGAGGGGGGGGTACTGTCATGTCTCGCCCAGAGCCCTAAGTTATGTTTTCTTTATTTCAAATTCTAAGAACCATATTTGTTTTATTTTGGTGACTTACCTGTCTTCTCATTTCAGATCCCTTTACTTCCTGCCCTCGTGTTTCCTGCTCCTCTGATTGTCTGCCCCACCCTGATATGTTTCACCTTTGTCAATTATCCTTGCCTCACCTCACCTGTGTAATTATCTCTGGCTCCCTGTCTATTTAGTCTGTGTGCTTCCAGCCCTCTGTGCCAGTTCGTCACTTGTTCATGTAAGAATTACTCTAGGATAATTCCCTGTTCAGCTTTCCTGGTTTTTTGATCTCTGTTCTTGTTTTGGACCCCGTGCTTTGTCTTGCCATTTTGTGGATTATTGCCTACAGTAAAAAGACTTTTGGAATCTCTGCCTGTCTCCTGAGTCGTGCACTTGAGTCCTCCTCTGTGTCCCAGCCTTGTCAATATTGAAGTCTGATATTCTGATAACATTGTTGTTGCAGCATTTCAAGTATTCGATTATGAATCTGTTCAGTTGTAATTCACCTTTTTGTAATCATTCTTTCCTTCAACTTGTTATCAGAGATTTAAATAAAGGGTGTATATAATGCAATAATTGTACAAATGCACTTTGCTTTTGGATGTTTTTCATCAAAAGACCATATATGATATTTGTTTTGATGAGAGGGGAGAGATAAGAATACAATTCCAGGTTACAGGCATTTCCCATAGGGTTTGATCTGTTCTCCTGCTCTGGCATTGCTCTCCTGCTCTGGCATGCTAGCTGCAAAACAACACAGAAACATGAATAGAGCAAGTAACCATCTTAAATAATTTGGAGCATTCTTGTAAAGAATAAAGTCTTTGCAAGAATAAACATCACGACCACGTGTGTCAATTTCATGCAAATTGATGGATGTAATTTAATTTCAGTTTCTCACATCATCAGCTCTTGTTTCAGTACTTTCAACCGAGCATGGTACAAAATAAAGTACTTAATGGCTTGTATCCATCATGTGCACAGTATGTTCACTGCTGTGTTCTTGGTTGAGAGGAAAGATTGGGAGTGGGGAGCATGAAAGAGATGGAGAAAGCATGTAACAGAGAGAGAGAGAGAGGGAGAGGGGGAGAGAGGGGGTAGAGAGAGAGGGGGGGGGAAGGGAGAGAGAGAGGGGGGGGGGGGGGAGAGAGAGAGAGAGGGAGAGAGAGAGCGATCAACAGAGGGCAAGGTTAAGGACGAATAGTAAGAGAAAACCATCTCAAAGGAGAGACAGAGACTAATATGGCTGCAGACAAAGACGGACAAAGATACCATCAGAATGAATGAAGGAAGGGAAGAGACAGACAGACAGAAAGTGATACAATTAGAGATACAGGAAGACAAAACGGTGACAGAACGAAACTCAGACGAGGGCAGAAAAACAGAACTAACAGATGAAGCAGGTGACGATACGGAGAGAAGCAGGATAACAACAACAGGGAGGACAGAAGCACAGAGGAAATGAGAGCGACAGATAG
>NC_139635.1:32260610-32293110 GCF_964638095.1 Poromitra crassiceps | reverse complement strand
AGAGCAGAGGTAAGAGGAGAGCGCGCTGATCATCAGCATCTCTCCATGTGATCTGATCCTCTCTGCTGTGGAAACCTGCCTGCTAGAGACCACGGGTCTGAAGGCGCTCAGCATCAAACCTTAACCCAAGTTAACCTATAGCACATCAAACATGGCCGCCATGTGAATAGGGCCAATGGTGTCAAGTCTAATCTTCCTGCATTTCATGCATTCCCACGCATTTACATCAGGATGTGCGCTGGTAAGATGTATGATTGCCTCTCACTCTCCGCGGGGGCTTAGGGAGTAATGGTTGTAGGCGTTTATTATTATTGTTATTAGTTGCTCTAAGAAGCAGGCTGTGTCAGTTCACTGGTTCCTTTATTCCTTCATTGGCTTTGTTTGTTTGTGCACAACAGGGACATACAGTGTGCTCTGTTTAGGCCAGGCAGAGCTGTGTCCGCACACCAGGCAGTGCAGTCAAAGTGAAGCACCAACCTGCTTTAGGTACCTGGGTATAGTGTAGTGGTAATATTTTGTTCTCATGTGTGTAACACAGGACTTGGCATTATGTTTTTTAAGTCAACAGAGCTTCACTCACTCCAGTCACAAGTGGGCAGAGTAGTGGATATACCCAACACCAGAATTTCATCTGGGCAAAAAGAGTGAATCTACAGAGTCTCAATTAGATATAGGATATAAATGATATATATACAAAATGGCCCATCTGTAACATGTACTGTACAGTATCAAGCAAAAATGACCGGAGATCTATTTTGAAGCCATGTCTAAAATATTTATCATCGTTGTGCTGCATCTAGGATGGCAGAGAGGGAAGTGGTGGGGTGAAGAGAACATATGAGAGAATGTGGGGCAAAATAGTTAAATATTGAGAGGAAAGAGAGAGGAGAGGAGAGGGAGAAGAGTGGAGAGGAGAGATGAGAGGAGGAGAGAGGAGAGGAGATGAGAGGAGGAGAGGAGAGAGAAGAGGAGAGAGGAGAGAAGAGGAGATGAGGAGGAGAGAGGAGGGGAGAGAGAAGAGGAGATGAGAGGAGGAGAGGACAGAAGGAGAGGAGAGAGAAGAGGAGAGGAGGAGCGAGAGGAGAGAGGAGAGGAGATGAGAGGAGAGAAGGAGAGGAGAGAGAAGAGGAGAGGAGGAGCGAGAGGAGAGAGGAGAGGAGATGAGAGGAGAGAAGGAGGGGAGAGAGAAGAGGAGAGGAGGAGCGAGAGGAGAGAGGAGGAGATGAGAGGAGAGAAGGAGAGGAGAGAGAAGAGGAGATGAGGAGGAGAAGACAGAAGGAGAGGAGAGAGAAGAGGAGAGGAGGAGCGAGAGGAGAGAGGAGAGGAAGAGAGAGGGGTAAAGTGATCCCTCTGCCCCCCCAGTGCTGCCAGCGAGCTCCTCTCATAGACACAGTCTCAGGTCTCCTCTCACAGTCTCACGTCTCCTCTCATGGACACAGTCTCACGTCTCCTCTCATAGACACAGTCTCAGGTCTCTGGACGTCTTTGTTGGCACAAAAAGCATCAGATACACAGAACATGGGGTTTATTCATCTAGGGTTTCACTCCTCTTCTTTCTTCTTCTCCCTCTTGTCATTTCTGATGAATTATTAATGTTGTTTCTTGTATGTGTTTGATGCGGTTAAATACTTTTCTCTGTAAAATGCGTTGAGCTGCCTTTGCAAACGAGATATCTGAGGCAATGGCTGATTAAATGACAAATTAGACAGATACATGACACTGTGTATAGATATACAGTATAGACAAATAGATCAATAGTAGACAGACAGCTATGCGTGCATATAGATAGACAGATAGATGGATAGACGTAGGTATGTGAAATTTCATGATATTTCATGCGTAACGTTCTGAATAAATTGGAAGCAATGTGAGATTTGAGGGAAACCCTTAAGCTAGAGTTAGGCTCCAGACAGCCAGCAGCAGTCAATACATTGAAGGATATGAAAACGACAACATTCTGAAAGGCTTCTAATTGTGTGTATCAAGGGGGAAACTCCAGCTACTACTACGGTATGTGGATTGAGTGAATTGAATAGAATAATATTTTTCTATTGCTGCATATTTCATTCATTATATCCATTCAGGAGGAGCCGGTCAGCTTGGATGTCTGGGGTTTGAATAAATGAGACTCTATTGTATGAAATATGTCAGGCAGCTGTGCGAAAGCAATATGAAATAGGCCGCCGTGGGTACAGAGGGAAATGTGAACATGATGTATTGCCAGACATTCGCTGACGCAGGTGTTATGAAGACGACATTCAAAATGCCAAACACTGCTGCTGGAATACATCATGGCATCAGCAGCGTCCTGCAAAGAAAACTTGTATCAACAAAAAGTCAACTCTGAAGGAGGCGGGACCTGGTGGATTTTCCTGTTGATTGGCCAGGTTTTGTTACGTTTTTGACATGCATTTTCTATAGTGTGTCTGTATGTTTCCTATGCGTAGCTAGGGGACAGCTAGGGCCCACTCCAAAGTGCTGTAATGAAATGCAAATCTAAGAAGGTTTATGCAGGACACACACAACAAGTAGATACAAATAGGAAAACCTGCGCCGCCGCGAGAAAAGCACAAACGCACCCCGATGGGGTTTCATCACGTCATCAAACTATAGCGGCAGTGAAACATCTGCCTGAAATGTAAGCGCCCGCCGTTACAACAAAACAAAGTAGAAATGCGGCGCGCGAGGTTTGAGGAAATCAAATGGCAGATGCGTGCCAGGTTGCTAAAGTCGTTCTGTTCTGTCTGCTAAGCCACGTGAACGGGGGGGAACACAGACTGTTTGTGTCAGCAGCACAAGCGCTACATTAGCATAGCTACATTAGCATAGCTACATTAGCATAGCCCGCGCTCTGCGGGATGTTGATAAGCAACGTGGCTGCTGCATGAGGGAGGATGGATGGATTGAAAATGAGCCTGGCAGACGGCGAGATAAGACTCAAAAGGAGGAGGGGCACAAACGTGTGAAAACATGCAGGAACAGGTGCAGAGAAGCTGAGACAAGCAGATGACACGATGAAGAGACAAAACGTGTGTGTGCGCGTGTGTGTGTGTGTGTGTGTGTGTGCGCGTGTGTGTGTGTGTGTGTGTGTGTTAGTGTGTGTGTGTGTGTGTGTGGGGGGGGGGGACGATCAAAAAGCGGTGTAAATGGCAGATTGAAGTGATTCTTCATCCTCTACTGTGATGACTTTGAGACCACCTCCTGCCAGGGTTGTTGTTGGTAGCTGAGTCCAGGATTCAGACTCGAGTCTGAGTCCCGGACTCATTTTCAGGACTCGGACTTGGACTTGAGCATTCATGCATTCGCACTGAGTAGTTGGGGACGAGGACTTGATAATTGATGAAGACTTATTTGTGTGCAATAGGCCCTAATGATTTGGCATGAGCTATGATTGGTATATTAATACCGTGACATTATTCAGTTTCGTGCGAGGGCAGGCGCGCGTGTTCCACCTACATGTGGATCCACACTCATGTTCAGTAACTCTGGACTCGCACTCAGGTAATGGGGACTCGCACTATATCTCGACTCGGACTCGAGATAAAGTGACCCGACTACAACACTGCCTCCTGTGCACGCACGCACACACACACACACACACACACACACACACACACACACACACACACACACACACACACACACACACACACACACACCTCACACACACACAGGACGGCTGTACTCTTTATCTGTCTGTCTTCATCTGTGTGGAATTGCCTTAGTTCCTCTCAGCACTGTAGGACGGAGCCACAGAAACACCTGAAACTACTCCCCCTTTAAATCAGGGCCACTAAAAGTGAAACAGTACCGCTGCACACAGCTTAACTAATACACACACACACGTCACACACACACACACACACACACACACACACTAACGCACACTAACACACACACACACACACACACACACACACACACACACACACACACTAACGCACACTAACAGACACACACACACACACACACACACACACTAACACACACACACACACACACACACACACACACTAACGCACACTAACACACACACACACACACACACACACACACACACACACACACACACACACACACACACACACACACACACACACACACACTAACGCACACTAACAGACACACACACACACACACACACACACACACACTAACGCACACTAACACACAGTACTGCTTCAACTAAAGAAGACCAGAGCTGGACAAAAGCAAAGAGAGCAAATGGCTTCCGCGACTACTATTACAACAAGCACTAAAGTGGTGACGCCTGCAGAATCAGCTACCGTACAACTCTCCATCCTTCATTTAGCACTGTACTGGCCAGTGTTGGGCAAGTGACTTTCAAAACGTAATCTACTACACATGACTAGTTTAGATACTGGTACTGGCCACTGCTGCTGCCTGTTCTCTCTCAAATACTGTAAGGTGGGATGGAACATGCACATTCATGTACAACGACCTTGTCTGTCCTTGCACCCTGCAGGAAAAAATCCACCCTTTAAACCAGGGATACTCAACTTGCTTTGCCCAGGGGCCACTTTCGTGAAATGATAGAAGGCCAGGGGCCAGTTAATAAACAAACAATATACATTTTTCTGTAGCGGATTGTAGGTTTTTCGATGTGTCAGCCGGAGTTTAGTCTGACAATGTTGTGCACACCGGATAGTTAGTTAGTTAGGTTAAGTTAGTTAGGTTAAGTACATACATAAGTGCCTGGGTAGCAGGTATTTGACAATTTAGCAGCTAAATCATAGATTATTGAAAGATATTCCATATTCCAGACTGAAATGCTATAACAGAAGTGGAGTATTGGCCAGAATGACATGAACATTTGGACACTTATTCAGCGGGTATCTTGCATGTTGCGTTCAGGTGCACTGTAATTTTTTTTTTTTTTTTTTTTCCCTCCCCCCAATTCCATCGCGGGCCACACAGGGGGTGCCCGGGGGCCGCAAGTTGAGTATCACTGCTTTAAACTATCAAATACCATCTATTTATTTGTCACATACAAATTCAGGCCATGGTGCTACAAGTCTCATCATCCTCTATTTCATGAATTCACGTATAATTAGAAGAAGCATGTGTGATATTGGAAAACAATATATTAAAAAGGTCACTTAATCAAGGTAGCAAATATTTGCAATATCGGTTTTTGAGCATTGCTATGAGACAATTCCATCCTGCTCAGCCTCCACTGGCCCTCAAAATGTGATCGTAATCACCATTGAACCCGCATTAGTGTCAAACAATGTGCCAGTAAGTGTGAATGCCTCTAGCCCATTGATACCTGATGCAGCATTTGTGTGCGTATCCCTTTAAGACCGCGAACCGCGTTAACGCGGTTCGCGGTCTTAAAGGGATACGCACACAAATGAGGGATATACACGCAAATGCTGCATCAGGTATCAATGGGCTAGATAAGAGGGCCTGCATGTATCCTGCAATATGCTGCATGTTATGCCTTCAAGCATATCTGTAAGATGTGTGTTGGTACAGTAAGAGAGGTATGATTGCCTCTCTCCCTCTCTCTGCGGGATCCTGCAGATGAATTATTGAAAGCCTAATTATTTCAATAGAACAGGATAAGTGTTTGGATTTAACAGACAGGCCAAAAGCACAAGTAGCATGCGTGTCAGTTTGGTTATGGCAAGGCAAGGCACTCACAAATAATGAATGTGAAATTACATTAGCATTTATTAGCATTAATATTACACAGTTGACCCACAGCAGGAAGGAACTGTGTTCGATCCCAGGCTCGTTCTGAGAGTCCTACAGCAGGTGAATGGGAGCGTGACGAGTGATTGTCAATAGACCCATTCCACAGCAGCCGTTTTGAGGTGGTAAAGCAGGAAGTAAAGTAGGTGTAACAAATACCGTTAATGATGGTTCCAATCCGTTAGGTATTCCAGTGTCAGGGCTGCGTTATTGGTTGCACCTGCTTTACCACCTCAAAACGGTTGCTGTGAAAAGGGACCGATACAGTACAGTGATTATCAAAGCCAAGAGCGGTAAGTCGATACTTGTGACCTTGTGGAGAACGTTCTTCCCAAGACGTCAGTTTGCTTCACATCATGCGTGTGTTTAGACACACAGCTGTTCATTTTCCCAGCTGTTACAACCGGCTCTGTACTGGAGACTGCAGCGCTGCTGGGGCATCTGGGTAGTGTAGAGGTAAAAGCACTCGCCTACCACCGCGGAGACTCGGCTTCAATTCCCGCGGGCGGTACTTCCACCGTGTCAGACAGACACAATAGACCCTTTTCACGGGGGCCATTTTGTGTTGAAAAGGCAGGGTAAACACAGGTGCAAGCAAAACACTAATGAAGGTTTCCAAATTTCAATCATGGAAGTTTGAAACCCTCATTAGTGTTTTGCTTGCACCTGTGTTTACCCTGCCCCTTCGACACAAAATGGCCCCCGTGAGAAGGGTCTATTGTCCGTGTTTGTGGGTCGGAAGCCGGTAGGGTATGGGTCATGGTCTCTGTACTAGCGCCTCCTCTGGTCGGTCGGGAATAGCGTGCTCCTTCCCCGCGCTACGTCCTGCCGGTGAAACTCCTCACTGTCAGGTGAATAAAAGTTCCTGGCGACTGCACATGTATCAGAGGAAGCATGTGCTAGTCTACAACTCACCCCAGATCGGCAGAGGGGGTGGAGCAACCACCAGGACAGCAGGGGGAATTGGCCAAGTATAACTGGGGAGAAAATGTGAGGTGATTTTTTTTTTTTTAACTACAACGCTGCTCGGACATGACGCTCGGTCATTCCTGCAATGAATCTTGGGGCTTTCAATTGGTTCTCGTGGGTCACGTGACGTCCCGGTGTATCCTCAGCTGCCAAGGAATCTCTGTATCCGTGGTCCATCCTCTCGTTCTGGACTCGTGACTCAGCAGGTATAACTGAAAACATGTCATGGAGGCACGAGAACGGACAAGAACACGCAACCTCTATTTGATCCATGTGAAGGACTAGTAAACTATAGTTCGGGGTATTTTGCCCAGTGCATGCTGGGATAAGCTCCAGCCCCCCTGTGCTTGTCAAAAGGAATAGGTGGGTAAAGTGAGTTATGATTATGACCATATACTGCATAATGAGCAGTAAGTCTAGGAGGCCTACTTATCCTGAACGCCCCTCAGCAAGGTGGCAGTCAGCCAAACGAGACCCGCAGCTCAACAGGTTGCCTTGGTGACCAACCTCCCACAGTTTGTGAGAGAATTGGCGTCAAGCAGAAACTCATTACCGTACTGAGACGGCCATCAGCTACGTCGGCTACAATTATGTGTTATTTTACTCCCCTGCTATTTTACCCAACGAGGGAGAGACCATCTCATCTCAGCTAGGGGACTCTTATCGGCACGACAAAAGAAATCCCCCGCTCCCCAGCCGTCAATGCATGAAGAGACCTTTTCTGTATCACTTAACAGGTCTCGTTTTGCCCGGGAAGGACACGTCAAAGAAGTAGGCTACCTCCAGCTACACAGAGCGTCTCCAATATCTTCATTTTATGTTAAATGTTGAAAAGATACTAAAAAGCTTGAAAAACGTACTGTAAATTAGACATGTATGCACTTGTCAGAGTCAATTTGCAGGTTTATTATACGGTTAATAAAGCCAGGTGTTATTTATTGTCTTTTCTGTACCAACTTTCTTCAGTAATAAATTGAAGACAGACGTGACAGAAGGCGGAAAGACCAAAGTCACAATACATGGAAGATTTCCCAGACAGGCATAGTCAAACAGTGAATTTTTACAGCAGAATTCAACTGTGTTACAACATAATTCAACTGTGTTACAGCAGAATTCAACTGTGTTACAGCAGAATTCAACTGTGTTACAGCAGAATTCAACTGTGTTACAACAGAATTCAACTGTGTTACAACAGAATTCAACTGTGTTACAGCAGAATTCAACTGTGTTACAACAGAATTCAACTGTGTTACAACAGAATTCAACTGTGTTACAGCAGAATTCAACTGTGTTACAGCAGAAGTCAACTCTGTTACAGCAGAAGTCAACTGTGTTACAGCAGAATTCAACTGTGTTACAGCAGAAGTCAACTGTGTTACAACATAATTTAACTGTGTTACAGCAGAAGTCAACTGTGTTACAGCAGAAGTCAACCCTGTTACAGCAGAATTCTATCCTTGCGTCTTTCCTTCTTTGCTAAAAACACATTTCAAGGCCACTCTGGCAGCTAGAGTCCATCTCTGATTAATAATGTGTGAGGCATCTTTTGGCAGGTTTACAAGTCGAAACGCGCTTTCTTAGAGCAGAAAAACATACGTGTCAAACTACTCGGCTGCTCTGCTTATAGCCTATACTGTATGTGTCGCTTCCTCAAATGTGAACAGAAGCTGCAAACACTCCTCGCAGCTGGAGACAAACCTCTGCATTTTATCCACAGCAGGGTTTATGTGAAACCATCACTTGTGGAAAAAGAAATGCTTGGTTGGTTCTCCATTGCAAAAACTACTAAAGGTATTACGGTCCATCAAACATACAATGTCTTTTTTCTCTTACTTATAGGCCTACCTTTCGCGAAAACAAAGAGACTGAAGATTTGGTGGTATATGTCACACATGATGACACTGACAGGTGAGACCAAAATGCAAAGAATAGAATAGAATAGAATATAAGAGAAGAATAGAATAGAAGAGAAGAGAAGAGAAGAGAAGACAATAGAAGAGAATAGAATAGAATAGACAGAGCCATGGCACTGGGACAATACTGTTGCACACACAGATGGCTCTGTCCCGACCCAACTGCCTGGAGGCTGGTCCGGTATCTGTGCCTAATTGGAGCAGGGAAACAAGGATCTATTCCAAACCAGAAGGTTTTGGCCCTGGTGTGGACGAGTCCCAAACCCCCAATGTCTTGGCCCTCGCTGGACCAGTACCAAACTAACATCCCAGCGCCCTTATAGGATGCAAAATGTAGGACAGGAAGTCAAGAGGATGCTGCAGGTTAACACTTAGTGCCATCGTACAAATGAGTATGAACAGACGGCCCAGGTCGTTGTCAGTGTTGGGGGTAACTCATTACAAAAGTAACATATTACATGTAATATATTACTTTTAGCAGTAACTCAGTAATATAACTTATTACTTATATGATTTCAGTAATATTATACCAGTTACTTTCTCAAGTAACTCAAGTTACAAATTGAGTTACATTTGATTAAATCAAAGCACATATTTCAAAAAGATACAATCATTTCCTAATCAAACTGTGTGTTTTTATGCAAATAACCACTACAGATGACAATAACAAAGGAAAAGAATAACATTTAGAATTTTGGATGGTTTACACTGACTTCAAGGTGGTTGAAATTATTTTTCGGGATGGTTCCGGGGCGGCAATGTCATTCTGCTGCTGCTGCTGTTATTTTGGTGAAAGTAATGCAAAAGTAGTGTAGTAAGTAATGAGTTACTCTACACAGAAAGTAATATTGTAAAGTAACATATTACTTTCAAATGAAAGTAACTAGTAATATGTGGTATATTACATTTTGAAAGTAACTTGCCCAACACTGGTCGTTGTACATGTGCTCCCTCCACAACACTGGCTCCAACAACAATATGGCCTCCTCCTCCACAACACTGGCTCCAACAACAATATGGCCTCCTCCTCCTCCCATTGTTTTAGTTTCTACTCTACTGTTTGTTACTGGTGAGTGTTCAAGAAGGTTCCCAGGGAGTTCTGTCCCCCATGGCACCATGGCATGTATAGTTCATATATACTAGATGATAAATGGGTGAAATATGCATGTGTGCACTTGTGCCTTGCATGTGTGTGTGTGTGTGTGTGTGTGTGTGTGTGTGTGTGTGTGTGTGTGTGTGTGTGTGTGTGTGTGAGAGAGAGAGAGGAGAAAGAGTTCAAAGCAGTGACCTAAATACAGGTACAGTACCACGATAATGTACCATACTCCGTCTCTGAAAAAAGAAACAGCTATTGAAAGAAATCACATTTGCCCCCTATTTCCTTTGGACCCAACATCTTTTTGCTTTGCCCGGTCCAATTTCCACCTTGGAAGAATTACATTTCGCAGCGGCCGCTTTGCTCGACGAAAAGTTTCAACACACAATGATTTACATTTCACAGCATTTCTATTGAGAGACAAATAATTAGCCCAAATCTGAAGGTGAAAACTGTGGATTTGGGCCAATATCATGTGGCTGTAGCCTTAATGATGAACCAAAAGCAAGTGTTTTGTCAGGTGTTGCCAACAGAATAATGTGTGAAGCTGCGCGCCTAGCTAAAGCTGCAGAGCCCACTGTCAACAGACAGAGAAGAGCACAATGAGAGATGCACTGTAGGACGAAGTGACAAAGCAGCACTGAAGCTTGTGCTGCAGAACAATGCAGGCATATGTGAACAGCATTCAACACCATGACAACAGTGCCTTTTACATTGTTGCCAAGTGGATGGCAATATAAACAGAGGACCCTTCAAATAGTTTATTCCCCCTGACAGCACTTTCTTCCCCCGGCCAGTTTGCCTTCATTCTGTGGCCTTGATACGAAAATGTGGAAAAAGGAGTACTACTAAGAACTGATTTGAACTGGGCTTACTGTGACCGTGAAGCCGTATCTGTCTCTTTGTCACCTCCAAAAACCTTGGAAAAAGTAGAAAATTATAATGATAATAACCAATACAGAGACAGCCCACAGCTCTTGTATCCAAGTAAAGAGTCTCACAAATGCAGTTCTGATTGAATAAAAACGTTGCCATGACCTTCATTTTGGTCAAACTGCCTGGTCTTCGTTCAAACGTTTAAAGTCCCCCTATGTGTGAAGAATATATCAAGTTTCACCGGCAGCACGTAGCGCATGGGAGGATCACGCTTTTCCCCCTAGTTCCCCTCCCCCCCCGAACAGGCGACCAGAGGAGGCGCTAGTGCAGCGACCAGGACTCATACCCATACACCGGTTTCCCCCTGCAGACACAGCTAATTGTGTCTGTGAACGTCTGACCAAAGCCAGAAGTACCGCTGCAGGGAATTGAACCCGGTTCTCCGCGGTGGTAGGCGAGTGCTTCTCTGCACCACCCAGACGCCCCGTGTTAAGAATATTTACCGTAATTCGCAAAGTGGCGTCTTTGCGACAGAGATGGAAAACAGTACCATTATGCCACTCAAGGGGTCGCCCAGGTCACCAATTTTCAAATTCTACTAAATTCTGAAATAGAGTTCAACAGGTGGTGACATCACCTGGCACCAAAGATCAGCCAATAGCAGATGGCCATTTCACTAGCATGCCTTTTACCAATAGATAGGCTTTACACAGAGCTGGGGTTGAATTACTCTTTAATATGCATTGTGCCCTTCCTTTAGTCTGAGTTTAGTCCAGAAACATTGTGTGCAGACTTGTGTAATGATGCAATAACCACCTCAGCCTGCGTGATGAGCTTCTGAAGCAGGGGGAGGTTTGAGGAGACAGAAGAGGAGATGTGTGTCAAGCTTAATTTATACTTATTAGAAAGTGTCGCTCAGCACATGGTCGCAGACTAAAAAGAAAGTGTCGCTCATGGTGTTGTATTTATACTTCAGTGAATGTTCGCCTCGTTCAACGGTCGCGTGACACCCGAACGCTATAAGCAGACAGCCAAGAGAAGAGAGGGAACGCACAGTGAAACCACCTCGGAGGCAAGATGTAACGTACTTGGCTGCAGCCGCATATAAACGACACACAACTCACCTCCTCTCTCTCTGGGAAATGCACAATGTTCTTTGTGATTTTCACGAAGTCATACATCAAGGACAGGCTGATAAAAATAGCGGAGACACGTTCATTCATTTCAATCGAGTGGAAACCAAAACAAGGAAGTCAAGTGCGTGCCGTCTACATAGCCAATCAGACTTACGCGATACTATGACGTAGTCAGCGACACTATACATTTCACTAGGTAGCAGACACTGCTCGCCGACACTTGAAAGTGTCGACTCAAGTCCTCATTTCTGTCGGCGACCGTTTCAAAAGTGTCGGCAGACAAAGCATAAATTGGGCTTTACTGTTATGTAGGTACTTTTTGCTTTCATACCCTGACTTTGTTGACTTTAGTAAAAATCAGACAATTGACCAACTTATCACTGTGCAAATTGCAAACTGCTCTGAACATGCCTCCCCCGCTTTGATAAACAGTGCATCAAAAAAATCTATACAGAACATCAAGAAAAAGTGTGATTTATGAGTTGGCCAAGCTAACTGGTGGATGTCTTTCACTAGACCCTTTAAATATAATTAGCTCAAGGCTGGTCGACTGGAGATGAAAATAACAAGCTCTGGCAATGCAGCGCTACAAGGCGCAGCAGCAGCTATGTGCGCAGTGCATGTGTGTGTGTGTGTGTGTGTGTGTGTGTGTGTGTGCGCGCGTGCACGTGCATGTCTTTCTGAATCTCTTCTGTACTTTGATTATGATGAAAGTACCGGAGAGGCGGCGAGAAGACTGTTTATCCAAAATGCTGTTTGGCACTCAAC
This sequence comes from Poromitra crassiceps, assembly GCF_964638095.1. Lineage (NCBI taxonomy): Eukaryota > Metazoa > Chordata > Actinopteri > Beryciformes > Melamphaidae > Poromitra > Poromitra crassiceps. The sequence continues at coordinate 32,280,634 of NC_139635.1, read as the reverse complement.
AAAAATGCAGGCAGAAACAAGATGAAACACTCCTGCAGTTTGTGCCAAATGTTTGAATGGTAGAAATGGAGTGAGACATCAAGAAAGAAAGAAAGAAAGAAAGAAAGAAAGAAAGAAAGAAAGAAAGAAAGAAAGAAAGAAAGAAAGAAAGAAAGAAAGAAACCAGACAGACTACATCTCTATTTGATGGGATTTGTTCCAGCACATAATTGGTTTCGCGTATTACATGCCACTAAGCAAGATCAACAATCAAGACAAGACAGCAATTAAAAGCTGGCCTCTAGTTTGAGACGTTTCAGTCTCCATGAAAAGATGCGCTTTCTGTTCAGTCCTATATCTTACCGTAGATGTAATTCATGTTTGTGAAACCAGCCATGAGTTTTAAAAACTTTTCTTAAGTGTCAGATTAAATATATCACTCTTACAAATGCACACCACAAACCGAGATACGCTTGCAAGATGCACACTTGAAAATACATCCTGTATCAACTCATCATTGCATTCACATTAGAATATGCGAATTCTTAAGCCCATTTGTATGTGCCTTTATGCACCCAAAACCTTGCAATATCAGTTTCTTCCTAAAAAATAAATACATAAATAAATAAATAAATAAATAAATAAATAAATAAATAAATAAATAAATAAATAAATCAAACTTCTACATGACAAAGACATCAAATAGGATATGAATAAAAAAAACTATTGTAATGACCTCAGTCCACGAAAGGTTTCATGGAATACTTGGATTGTGCTTTCACAAGTGGACTCCCCTCTCACTTTATTGGTCACACAACATCATTTGACCCTAAAGTCATATGAATTTTAAAGGGATCATCAAAAGAGACGGCACTACTAGTACCCAGGGTGCCTGGAGGACGCTGAGGAATCCTACTAATGTGGAGTTTAACAGACGGCCCAAGTGCATCCAGCATTCACGCATGGACACTTCGGACTGGGCCGCAATCAACGAGCCGTGCCGTCTTTTGGACGATGGTTTACAGGAGCAGATGTCCCAGCTGACATCCGTCCCCCTGGTACTCCAGGTGGCATGCGCCATTTCCATCGTGGCAACAGGTGCTGGGAATATCTAAGCAGGTTTGGGAGGGTTACTTTAAAAATGTAATCCGATACAATAACTAGGTACCTGTTAAAAAATGTAATCAGTAATGTAATCCAAGTATCACAATATTAAAGTAATGTAACTGATTACTTTCTGTTACTTTTGTATCTTACCTTTGTATGTGTCTTGAGTATTTTTTGAACACATTTCCTGCATTTTTCACTACTGGAGTCAGCGGGCTTGCTCCTCAGGAAGACATTAAAAAAAAAGAACAGCCCTGTAATACTCATTTCAGATCATGTATTGGTTACAGCAGGCCTTCAGCCAATCTATCTCGTGTCACCTGTTTCTCATTCATAATAATGCAATAACAATAACAATATTTCCATCTTCGGATTACAGTACACTGATATTATCTGGTTTCTAATAAAAAAAAAATTAAGAGCCAAGTGTGTTTTTTCTCCAAGCCCTGCTATAACACAGAGACCCAAGCAAATAGACGTTTCAGACAAGATGCAAGCCATCCAATATAGTGAAGAATTAAGTTTAAGTTGAGCAAACAAACAATACAGGCCCAACCTACCTTGCATTTTTTTTAATCAGCAGAGACAAATAATATAATGCTGTATATCACAGAAAGATTAGGCTACACATTTAGGCCTAGCCTGGGTGAACCCAGCCTTCAACGTGACGTCACAGACTAGCGTCTGTAGCGTACGTTTCTTTGTGACTGATAGTACATGATGGAGGTCATGTGGAGGCTGGGTTTACCCAGGCTAACTTAAGCCTGTCTTTCATTCATTTGCTGCACATCCTCTGTCTTTTCTCTATATCCATCAGCACCTGCAGTAGCCTCGTGCTGATTGGACATGTTGCCGTTTAATCACCATGAATTGCTTCATTATGATTGACACTTTAACGGTGCTGTGTGCTCACTGACTGCTCTGCTCTATCAAATTGTAATCCTGCTAGTAGTAATCCCAATGTTGAGTAAATGTAACTGTAATCTTGATTACATCTTTTTTTCTGTAACTGTAAGAGATTACCTTTTTTTGTAATCTGATCACGTAATCAGGTTACATGTAATAGGTTACTCCCCAAGTCTGTATCTAAGGCCTCTGTCTCCCACTGCCTAGCATGGCTCACAATGCTAATAGGTTCTTACAGTAACTAATGGGAAAAGACAAATAATCAAGGACAGCCATTAAGGCCTTTCCAAATCCATTGCCTGGATTTGCATGTGGCCACCGGGGCACCACTGAGCGCCCAACAACAAATTGATATGAACAGGAAAAGATATCCCATGAACATTCAAACAGTATTTCAGGTAGACAAAGCAATTTTTTTTTATGTAGTTATTGTGTTTTCCTGCTATTAATGTCCCAAGGACATGTTTCCTATCCAATCCGTATGCGTCATCATCCTAAACAAAACTGAATTCAAGGGGATGCCACATTATGCAAAATCCAGGGCTCAAATTTCTACCATGCCAACGGGAAGGACACGGGGAAGCCAAGCTTTTGAATATATCCACATGATTGTATATGCACAGCGTGTCCCCAAATCTCCAGCGTGCATCGTAAACTGTCCAATGATGAACACGGAACACGGAAGAGGAGAATTCTGTTTTTGCGCATCCCCACTTCCAGGTCAGAGGACAGAGGTCATAGGTGGTGATAGAGCAGCACTGCTGGAGCTGGTAGGGATTCAGAGTCGTGTCTGCCTGAGCTGAAAATGGCTTCTGTGGGGAAAAACAAGGCATGAGGCTCCACGGGGGGCGGGGGGGGGTGGACAGACACAGGAGAATCAGGAGGCGTCTGTACAGTAGAATCAGGAGGCGTCTGCACAGTAGAATCAGGAGGCGTCTGCACAGTAGAATCAGGAGGCGTCTGCACAGTAGCTGGCTATTTCCTGACAGCTGACAGGGGGATTGTAAGGCGATGATGATGACACAGATGAACTACATTAGCGACAATAGACATGCTAAAGGACAGGGTGCAACAGAGCTCGTCAGTATGCGCAGCAGCGGTGCCATGGATACAGAGGGTTGACCGCATGACTGCTGCGAGCTATGACAGACAATTAACAGCCTGTATGGCGCCGTGCTAAACTAGGTAACTAGACCTGCTCCTGACGTTAGCTCAGTGTCAAGCTCCACTTCGCTCTGGCACATTCACACAAATGGGTTATCGTGTGTCGGATGATGTCGTTATGATGAAAGGCACCCGGTACAGGCTGTCTTTCAAAACTACGGTGTGAAGGACAAAGACAGTTTGAATATCCTCCTCCTCTGGTAAGAGATACGACGAGATAGGACGAAATATGAGAGATGGGTGTATTTGGTGTTGGCGTTGCAATGACACTGCATTGATTAGTGCAGGGCTTGTAGTTTTTCCTTATGAAGTGACAGTTCTAACCCTGCGAGGCAGGCTGGATTTGACTGGATCACGTGAGAAATGTATCTTGCCATGCTGGCAGATATGCGTTTGACCAATCAGCGTCGGAGGAAGGAGGAGGCGGTCCTAAGGGGTTGAAGTTAGCCAGTGATAGATGCTGATAGACAGATCGTTCATCCAATCGCCTGCCGAGAATTTTTTGAAAGTGCCTGCCCTTTTCCAAACCATTTCCAAGGACGGGTTCACAGGTGGTTCTGTGTAACAATTTGGCCAGTCAGATTTGGACAGTTCTGGCATCTGCAGAAATGTCATCAAATATACCTGACAGGATTGGACCATTTTCACCCCCCCCCCCACTGTTCTCCTATGCAGATTAAAGGCCTAAACAGACTCGTCCGTCAGAGCCTCGCCCCACCCTCCCCGTATGACGGCGGGTGGAGCGCCGTCATGCGGCAGACGGCGAGACGGCTCCAATTCGAGGCGGACGGACGAGTCTGTTTAGGCCTTAAGGGTGTCAAAATGAATCAATTATAAGATGCATTGCGAAGCAGACGTGGAATCCCGCACTGTTCTCCTATGCAGAGTAGGGGTGTCAAAATTAATCGATTATAAGATGCATTGCGAAGCGGACGTGGAATTGAATCGTTGACAGATTAATCGTTTATGTTTAAAAATGTATGTTGACATTCATATTTTAAAGCACTTTCTAAATAAAAAAGGGGGTTGATATTTATCTGACTGCTTGTATTCATTGATGAAAAAGTAGCCATGTGTGCAGTAACATAGAAAATTGAGGATGTGATACTTGGAACTGCGATACTTTGAGCTGTATCGAGATGCATCGTGGAATCAAATGGAATCGTTGACAGATGAAACGTAATCGAATGGAATCGTGAGGCCAGTGAAGATTCACAGCCCTACTGTCACTGGGCAGCATCACTGGGCAGCATGAGATTTCCAGTAAGAGAATAATATTTGACCTACATGTGGAAATCCTTGATATGTCCTTTCATTTAAATGCCATCCCAATGGGTAGAACATGGCACTAAGTAAAGCACTTTGTATGTTACATTAAGATTTTTCTTTTTTATAACGTTTTTTTTCCCATTTTTATCCCATTTTCTCCCGAGTTGTACTTGGCCAATTCCCCCTGCTGTCCCGGTCGTTGCACCACCCCCTCGGGCCAATCTGGGGAGAGCCGTAGACCAGCACATGCTTCCTCTGACACATGTGCAGTCGCCAGCCGCTTCTTTTCACCTCACAGGGAGGAGTTTCACTGGCAGGGCGTAGCGCGTGGGAGGATCACACGTTCCGTAGGAACGTCTGACCAAGCCGGCAGAACGGCTGCCGGGAATCGAACCCGGGTCTCTGCGGTGGTAGGCGAGTGCTTTGTACTTCTACACACAGCGGCTGCTGGCACAGCAGAAGACCCCACCCACTGGCTTCTGTCGTGTTTCTTCATGCAAGTGTAGACATGAAGAAGCAGGAAAGAGTGCATTCTGCATCGGGCAATGTAGATGACCACAACATGACAAGAACCTGAAAGAGGTCCACAAATAACCACAACATGACGAGAAGCAGAAAGAGGTCCACAAATAACCACAGCGGATGGCAAGTAAATAAATAGAGCAACAGAAAAAAAAACATGAACGTTTTATGACCAAGAGACCGGACTTTTAAATAACAACCGCTCCAACCAAACAGCCTAACTCGAGGGAACTATACCTGCGTTATTCAGCATTGATTTCCCAAGTAAGGGTGTGTGTGTGTGTGTGTGTGTGTGTGTGTGTGTGTGTGTGTGTGTGTGTGTGTGTGTGTGTGTGTGTGTGTGTGTGTGTGTGTGTGTGTGTGTCCTTCTTGGGAGAGAAGTGGGAGCGGCTGTAGCTCAGGAGGTAGAGCGGGTCGTCCACTAATAGCTTTGGATAAAAGAGGTCGGTGGTTCGATTCCCGGCTCCTCCAGTCTGCATGTCGAAGTGTCCTTGGGCAAGATACTGAACCCCCAAATTGCTCCCGATGGTGTGCAAGCACCCTGCGTGGTAGCCTGCCACCATCGGTGTATGAATGGGTGAACCAGAGAGAGAGAGAGAGAGAGAGAGAGAGAGAGAGAGAGAGAGAGAGAGAGAGAGAGAGAGAGTAAGAGAGAGATGTGTCTCACTAAAGCCCTACATGGACTCCTCACAGGTAATTGGAGCAGGATTGAGGAGCTCTATTGGAAAATGCCTGTCTGAAGCTGCACACACACACACACACACACACACACACACACACACACACACACACACAGACCCCGCAGTGTGAGACTGACTGAGACAGGTGAGAGGGTCACAGTCTCAGGTGGGTCTATGCTAGGGGTTTCGCTTTGGTTTGGAAATTGAACATCTCCTATATCTCTGCAGTGTGTGATGTGTGTGTGTGTGTGTGTGTGTGTGTGTGTGTGTGTGTGTGTGCGTGCGTGTGTGTGTGTGTGTGTGTGAGACTGGCAGTGCAGTCAATGAGCCTGTCTCCAGAGGGAGTTGGACTGTGCTCTTATATAAAGTGCTGCTTTGTAGAAGATGTATACCAGGTGGCACTAGAGCAGTAGTCTAGTCTTTGACTGGCTATGATTAATGCTGACTATCAAACGCCTGCTACATCCAATATACTGCAGGCTAACTTTGTTCAAACACTTATAAAACATCTTTGGATCCACTCTGGTTAAGGCCTAGCTCTTCCCCAACGTGTGTTAGCAGCACGTCATCCACATGCATCTGCTATGAGTCAGCTTGTCATGCATGTGATCTGCCAACATAGTCTGTCTTGCTCACCAGACCTATCTCCACATAGCACTATGCCAGTGCTGGACAAAGGTCTGGCTCAACCCACTATCATTCAAGGGGGGGGGACACTCTGCCTTGTTTGCATTTCTTTAAATCTATCACAAGCGTCATGGGCGGGGCTAAGCGCACAGGATGTGGCGGCGGCGCTCTTGCAAAAAAGCGTCAGGGAGGAACTTGTTTTGCTGGAACCAAATGGCTAAGAGAACGACACATAAAATAGTAAAGTGTGCGTCGAGTATGTAAAACTTGCCATTTTCGGGCGTGTAGGTTGTTAGCTCGGAGGTTGTTGTTGTTTCACGTAGTGTGTGTGAAAGCGACTTTGAAAACACGCAGATAGCGTAAACGTAAGGGCCAGAGATTTCCAACTGAAATGGACGGCACCAATGGCAGAGCTTCTACACACAGCCTACTATTGTAGAGTCAGACGACTCACTGCATGACAGGAGTGTGCATCTTTGTACTTTTTGAGTCCTTCTCAGAGCAAAGTTAAAGGATGGCTTTACCAGTAATCAACCCACTTTGTATCATATATCATCTCGGTAATATAAGCACATGGGCAGTGTTTTACCTTCTCTCTCTGTTTACCTCATGGAGAAAAATGCATGCATGCAGAAACTCTGCCCCCACCAGCTACAAGTCATTAAGGCTCTCTCACGATTCTCTGTGGATGTGCGCATACTTGGAAAAAAAACAAAAAACAAAAAAAATAACAGCCGCCCTCGGAGCAGATTCTGCCTCTCCAGCAGAACTTCCGCAGCTCCGTTGTGACGCATTGTGACGTAAAACGCGTCACAACGGAGCGCTTTGCCAGAGGAGGAAATGGGAGATCTCTGTGAGGAAAACAGAGAGAGAAGGGAAAACACTGCCCATGTGCTTATATTACAGAGATTATTAATGATACAAAGTGGGTAGATTACAGGTGAAGCCATCCTTTAAGTAGAGCTTTATAAGCAGCCAGACAGCATCCCACACTGTTTAATACTCCTTTCACTTCGGATGTGAAAAGTCTTCTTTGTTTTTGGATGCTAATTTCATCCACGTTAGATGAACCGTTGCATGTCTGTCTTGTGGGAGCAGGTTTTGAAAAAGTCGCACCCTGATGTACTTACGCTCCTTCAGCGAATCATGTACTCCATGTTGCCTAACTGTTATTTGAATCATGTACTCCATGTTGCCTAACTGTCATTTGAATCATGTACTCCATGTTGCCTAACTGTCATTTGAATCATGGACTCCATGTTGCCTAACTGTCATTTGAATCATGTACTCCATGTTGCCTAACTGTCATTTGAATCATGTACTCCATGTTGCCTAACTGTCATTTGAATCATGTACTCCATGTTGCCTAACTGTCATTTGAATCATGTACTCCATGTTGCCGAACTGTTATTTGAATCATGTACTCCATGTTGCCTAACTGTCATTTGAATCATGGACTCCATGTTGCCTAACTGTCATTTGAATCATGTACTCCATGTTGCCTAACTGTTATTTGAATCATGTACTCCATGTTGCCTAACTGTCATTTGAATCATGTACTCCATGTTGCCTAACTGTCATTTGAATCATGTACTCCATGTTGCCTAACTGTCATTTGAATCATGTACTCCATGTTTCTTAACTGTCATTTGAAGCCCAGAGGAGTTACAGTGGAATCCTCATAAAGATAGACTAGAAAGCAAAAAAGGCTGGAAAAAGCACTTGACAGATAGAGGTATCAAGAGAGGAGCGGGGTTTATGGATAGCATACTTCTACAAGTCATTGCAGAGCGCGTTATATATTTTTTACTATATTTTAAGAATTAATGTCTGAATGGAATCTCAATCTGTCTAAAATACACTGTGCATCGGCGATCCAAGTATAAACTAGCTGTATTTCATTAACTGTTTATCCTGTCTGTCTGAAAATACCATCACTCAAGTGAGGGGCAGCCACGCACTTTTGATGTCAGTCACTGCATCATCGTTGATCATATCCAAAGGAAGAGGAAGAGAGGAAGAGTCAGATTATCATATTGCTATGCTCACTTTTCACCTGACAGCGAGGAGGAGTAGTTTCACTGGCAGGACGCAGCACGAACAGGCGCCCCCAGCCAACCAGAGGAGGCGCTAGTGCAGCGACCAGGACCCATGCCCCTAATCCAGCTTCCCACCCGCAGACACGGCCAATCGTGCCTGTCTGGACGCCCGACCAAGCCGGAGGCAAACGGGGGCTCGAGCCTGCGACCCTCGTACCGCTGCACTACCCCTGACGCCCCCTCCTGTAACCATTCTCATCTGTTGTTATAGTACACTGACATGACTAAAACAGCTTCTGACCCTCTCTACACTATAATGCCACATCTCCACATATATCTGTAGTTACTCTATCAGTCTGTAGCACAAGAAGTAGATCCATGGAGGTCAGACAACCCCTCCAGTCTCTCCAGCAGCTCCTTCCCGTTAAGCATCAAAGTATTTGTATTCCCTCCTGACCCACTCCTCCTGTGTGCCCACATGCTTCCCCACTGATTAAACTTGTCCATCAACGTGCTCCCTCGGTCCCCGAGCCATCTTTGACTCCTGTGACAAACTCCGACCGCTGTCGGACTCATTCCTGCCAGACCTCCGTCGACCTGGAAGTCCCTTCAAACAATATGGAGATGACACATCAAACAGAGGCTGCCTGTCCCAACATATTGGCAGAGCTGCCTAAATAGTCTCAATCATGTTTTATCCTCGGCTCCTCGCCTGGGTGTTTTTGTGAGTCACCTAATAGCCCGAATAAAAGGTGTTAGCGGATGCATTAGCCCGCTCCATTAAGATGAATCATCCGATGCTATATCGCTACAGAAGAAAATATATAGCGGTATGCTCAAATACTCCCAAGACAAAAGGCCATTAAATTAAAAGGAAAAGTGCCAACTCCGTCACCACGCTCCACTTCACCACCACAGACTGTACGGGCTCATTGGGCTGTAGCTGTTGCGATCCTAGTGTGGGCCAATCACACGTCGCATTAAATCGAAGAACGCTTGCGGTGATTGGCTGCAAGCAAAACCATACAAAGATTTTTTTCCCCTAGACCTGTGTACAAAAAGGATCTGATGCAGGTATCGTAAGAAGTTTCAATACTACCTGGTACTGGGTTCTTTTGTTTGATATCAAAGGTATCGAGTACCGATATACCCAGCCCTACTCAGTGTGTGTGTGTGTGTGTGTGTGTGTGTGTGTGTGTGTGTGTGTGTGTGTGTGTGTGTGTTTGTGTGTGTCAGCCATCCCGACGCTGTCCTATCCAGACCCAGCCCTGTAACCTACAAATCATGAGAATCATTACATTTTCATGCAGCGTTTCTATTTTAACCGACGCGCGCTCTTCTAACCTTGACGGGAACTGGTTTATAAGCCCAGGGAACTCACCAACCAATTGCATGCGTTGTAAATCATCGCACGTGATGCCTTCTGCCTGTCTGTGGCTGCTGCAAGTATGAATGACATACAGTACACACACACACACACACACACACGCCGGGAGGAGGAGAGGCAAGAGGAGAAATGCGAGAGTCAGAAGTAATTTCCCGTGGCGTGCTCTGAAAAGAAGAAAGTAGACACCGAAAACAGAAGATGGACAGACTCTTACATGTTGAGGCGTTAAAGCTGTTGAACTGTTAAAATGTGAAATGGCGTTAACAGAAGGAAGAAAAATGAAACTTATGGGACACTTTTTTATTTCAGTTTTTTTCTATTTAAAGTGTAACGTACCCCCAAAACACATTTTTTTCAGCTTTAACCAATATATATGGCTTTTGGGGTGGTATGTGAAGGATTCTGGTCAAAATCTCCACATTTGAGACCAATCTGTTAACATTTTACAACCCCCTATCATTTCAGCAGCATAAGTTCCCTCTATGGGTTCAAACCTGCTTTTTTTGTGCCCTCAAATGAATGGGCGATTTGGTACATCGTGACATCACGGTGGTATTTGCGTGTGCCCCAAAATTGTTTTTTGCCCCCATGTGATTATTACTGTAGTTCATGCGGCGCGAGCCCTTTAAGAGCAATGCATCCATGGGTAATCGGCTACTGTGGCTAATATTCGCCGCTAGTTAGTTATGTTACATGGCAGTAAAATGCCACTGAATGACCAAATTGATATAACTTTTAACCATTTCGAGTAACACTGTTTCCATACGGATCACCAGCGTTAGTTTGTTGTTTATAACATCATGTTATAAACAACAAACATAAATACAGCCATGTTATTAACATGGCTGTATTTATGATTTATCGTTCTCTATCTCTGATACAGTGAAAATACTGGGAGGCGGGCCATAGCGTCTCTGTCGATGATTTGATTTGACAGTTCTGGGCACTGGCGTTGGCGTTGGCCAATCCTGGCGTGTTCCACCCCCAAATCGATTGTGTTCTGGCGCAAAGCGAGTGGGTTTCAGGACGAAACAGTCTCGAGCCACTTACGTTATCTTTAGAGCAGCACAGTAAATACAATATTCCTGGAATGCGAGTTTAACTAAACAGTTACATGTCCTCTGCCTTCTACAACAAATAAAGACATTACATTTTGTTTTATTTTGTATCTTACATACTTATTGGCCAAGTTATGATAGTTTATTCTGCCAGGGTACAGAAAGGAGTATAGGTGGCCATCTTGCCTGCAGAGTTTTCAAATCAAGTAGAATACCGTTTTGCAAGAAATCTGGGGGGGTCAGTCCTCCTTTAAATAAGCTTAAAGTCGAACTGAACCTGTTCGTCACGTGCATTATGAGTCCGTTTCAGACTGAAAACATAGGTTGTCTAAGATGACAGGTTGAGAGGCGGGTCATAGTATCATGTCGATGATTTTATTTGACAATTCTGGGGACTGGATTGGGCTTTGGCCAATCCTGGCGTGTTCTGCCTCCAAATCGAGTGGGATTCAGTGTGTTGCGGCGCTCCCCTCGGGAAGAGCCTTTTGACGAGAGGAGCGGAGCTCAGCGACCCGCAGGCATCCAGCTGCCTTCGTGTTGCCGAGCGGAGAGTGCAGCACGTCGGCCTGGAATCTCCGAAGTGCGCCATTATCGCTGCTGTAACGATACGATATCCCTGGAATGCGCGTTTTAACGAGCCAGTTTCATTTCTTTGCATTCTTAGAGATTATACTTTTTGTTTTTTGTTCATGTTTCTAACAATTGGCCAAGTTAGTAGTTAGTTTATGGGATAGGAATTCTGGCAGATGACAGGCACTATAGGCGCCATTTTCGACTTCATTTGGAAGAGAAAATTATCCAGAAATTAAGATTTGATTGACAGCTGCATTTCGTGATATGATTGGTTGAAATGGGGTAGAAATATGATAGTACAAGGTGACGTCAGAAAACTGTAAATTACTGTTATCAATGAAATTTTGAAAAACGAACTTTTGATGTGAAAAAGTGTGAAAAACTAAAGAAATTAGATTGTTGTGATTTGTTTTGCATACATTATTAAATAGGTGCACTGCATACCCAGGTATTTGAACTAAAAGAAAAGAAAAGTCATTCTTGGGTTCAGCTCGACTTTAAGCACTTTATTTTAAAATGGCCCCTCCCTCATTACCACCACTGAGATGCCCTTGAGCAAGGCCCTTAACCCAAACCGCTCAGATGCTCAGTAGCCAGCAGATCAGACTGGTTGTACTGGTCAGCTTCCAGGTATGAATGTGTGTGTGAGTGTGAACAGCGCACTCGTGAAAAAGAGAGCATTGCTCTCAGTGAGACCCCCCCTGTATAACTAAAGGTTTTAAAAAAGCTCTCTGTTATGTGAAATGAACATTGTTGGTGTTTATTTGATGTATAACAATCAGTGGTTGACTACATACAGATGTTGATACTGTACTATTAGGCTACTTCAATAGACTATATGACACTGAATCATAACGCAAGTTACCGGTAGACGTTATGATGTTCCGGACCTTTGCTTGAGGAAATGTTCTCTAAGTGGACCTCTTTGAATTTGAATTGAGTACGCCTGCTCTAAATGCTTCTATTCATTCTATAGAGGATGTGGCTTCACTACAGACACCACACTGCTGCCTCTGGCATACTAAACTCTTCCTTCCTCTGCCAGACCCCTTCTCCTGAACATCCTCCTCTTCCTCCCTGCCTGCCACCTTCTTCTAACTGATCTGTTCATCTTCTGCTCTCTCACCTCTCTCACACTTCTCTACCTCTCTGTTTTCCTCCTCCTCATCTTCTACTCTCTCACCTCTCTGACACTTCTCTACCTCTCTGTTTTCCTCCTCCTCATCTTCTGCTCTCTCACCTCTCTGACACTTATCTACCTCTCTGTTTTTCTCCTCATCTTCTGCTCTCTCACCTCTCTGACACTTCTCTACCTCTCTGTTTACCTCCTCATCTTCTGCTCTCTCACCTCTCTGACACTTCTCTACATCTGTTTACCTCCTCATCTTCTGCTCTCTCACCTCTCTGACACTTCTCTACCTCTCTGTTTACCTCCTCATCTTCTGCTCTCTCACCTCTCTCACACTTCTCTACATCTGTTTACCTCCTCATCTTCTGCTCTCTCACCTCTCTGACACTTCTCTACGTCTCCGTTTTCCTCCTCATCTTCTGCTCTCTCACCTCTCTGACACTTCTCTACATCTGTTTACCTCCTCATCTTCTGCTCTCTCACCTCTCTGACACTTCTCTACGTCTCCGTTTTCCTCCTCATCTTCTGCTCTCTCACCTCTCTGACACTTCTCTACCTCTGTTTACCTCCTCATCTTCTGCTCTCTCACCTCTCTGACACTTCTCTACATCTGTTTACCTCCTCATCTTCTGCTCTCTCACCTCTCTGACACTTCTCTACATCTCCGTTTTCCTCCTCATCTTCTGCTCTCTCACCCGTCACTTCCTCCTTTCCTCTGGTCTGACTTATTAGATTCATGAGCCCTTTAGTCCTCTTTACGCCTAAAGCTGCGTTCACACCGACCTATTAAAGTTTTTCGCTGGCATCGAGTTTACATACAAAGTCAATGCAAACGAGCGATTGAGCGTATATTCGCCCGGGAGAAAAATCGCTGGCCGTCCGAGCGGCAGAGACAGAGCGATAGGGAGAAAATACGCTCGTCGCCCGAGATGAAATATCCCAACTCGAGCGAGAATACGCTGGCATCAGTCGCTCGCTGTTCAATGCTGATTGGCTGCCGTGTGAGAGCGAGTCAAGGATCACACTGGCTTGGAACAAACCGCTGGTTTATTGTGTGGCAACAAACCACATTGACAGGCTGACAGCTGACATGAAGTGAAGTCTGTACTACCGGTATGGAGCTCGCAAGGGGAGCACGCTGATAGGCTTAGCTTGTAAACAACGACGGGGGCTCGTAGTGGACAAACAGCATGACATTGCGTAACGTTATATCCCCCACATGTCCGTCAATTCGTGTGCCTGTTGATGAGCGATTTAAACAGAGTGACAGAGCGATTCCAAAGGGTTGAATCAAGCGACAGAGCGAAAAATAAATATCTCGGTGTGAACACAGCTTAACATGAAACATGAGATAACATATAATAAAGTGTATCATTTCATATCATATACATCATGTCAGCTTATCTTGCACAATCAGCAAGCACAGGCCTACATGCCTCACACTGCACTGCTCACAAACCACATACTGGTGTATGCTGTACAGTATGGTGCAATACTGGTCATGTTTTTTTTTCCTTTTTTAATGAGTGCATGGATTTTCCAGATTCTTGCTGATGCTGTCTATTCTTGACTGTCCATTGCCCATATATCAAACATAATACTTGGACATCAACCTTAAAGGGGCCATATTATGCATTTCTTAATTTTGTATCATATATATGTTGTTACAATCTTGGATGGTCATATTAAACATGGGCTAAGCTTCAAATAAATATGTGAAAGTGTTTTAATGTTACCCCCATGAACCACCCCTCGCGCCTATGAACTCTCGTAGACGAGATGACATGGATTTATGGCGATTTTGTGCAAGAACCATAATTTTTGTGACGTCAGTAAGGACTTGTTACCCTGGCAACAAAGCGTTGCCGCCGGCCGGCGCGCAGCGCGCGCACGCTAGCTCCCACCCTTCCCCTCTCTTCCCTGTTCTGTGTTTCAGTAACCCGCGGCGGCGTCACCACTCACCAGGCTCTCTCTAGCCTGGCTGTCTGGGACTAACACAACAGTAGTAGTCTCATGGAATAACGGATTCCAGACCGCAAAAACAAGGAGACGACATGGAAGTGAGCCAGGATGTAGGACTGAAGTGGTAAGTTCTGAAAATATGTGTCTCATTCCAGCATCGGTCCAATGTGCTGCTAGGAAGCGCTAACGTTACTTACCGGCTGGGTAACGTTAGCACTTGCTATTTAGCCTAGCAGCACAGCTGCCTTATAGACATGAACAACCGATGAATGACGAAAGGCACATATTTTCAGAACTTGTAACGTTAGTCCAACTTGCTGACTTCTCCAAGTCCTCATTTTGGTTTGGTCCGTGTAGCCTTTGCTAGGAGAGGCACACTATAGTCACAAGCATTTGGGAAGTTAGCTAACTAGCTACATTAGCTAGTGTGAAGCTCCCGGTGTAACGTTATGGCAGGCCGTGGTAATAGAATCCCTGCTTGGCCAGCCACTGAAGGAAATGTCCGGGTGCAGCCCGGCCTAGCGGAGCTGTAGATAGCTAGGGGGATGTTGATAAATCAATTGATAGCTTGCTTTATGTCCAAGTCACGTTTTTCATCGATGGTCAAATTCGTTTTGACAATCAGTTGCTCGTTGATATAATTGTTTTACAACTACCAAATTTAGTAGCCATAGCAGAGATCGCCTGTCTGTTTCTGTTATGCATGACTATCTATCTATCTATCTATCTATCTATCTATCTATCTATCTATCTATCTATCTATCTATCTATCTATCTATCTTATCTAGATAGATAGATCTATCTATCTATCTTATCTAGATAGATAGATAGATAGATAGATAGATAGATAGATAGATAGATAGATAGATAGATAGTCAGACAGACAGACAGTCTCGCTTCTACAGCGATAGCTCTCTGGGCAGAAGTTTGCAAACGCAAAAACTCCTCGCGCTGCCCACCTGGAGTATTTTCCGGAGGGTGGGGGTTCAGGGACAGGACCTAAAAACAGAGCGTTTCAGACAGAGGGTGAACTGAAGGGGGCAGTGAGAGCCAGTACAAGATAAACAATGAGTTATTTAAACTATGACTGATGCAATAAGTTACTCTACTGGAGGCCAACAATAAAATAATAATACATTATATTAGCAAAATATGGGCCCTTTAAAGGAACACTCTGCCCATTTTCAACCAGCTTTGTATCATTAGAACATCAGTAGTATATCAGAAAACTGTAAACTGTTTTGAAGTCTGTCATTTAATTTGACAGTTATTGAGTGTTAAAGTGTGGACCAGTGACATCACTGGTCCACACTAACTCAAATTAATAACTCATTAACTCAAATCAACTCTCAATAACTGTCAAACTATTCATCATTCATCTAGTTTGACAGTTATTGAGAATTGATTTGAGTTAATGAGTTATTAATTTGAGTTAGTGTGGACCAGTGATGTCACTGGTCCACACTTTAACACCCAATAACTGTCAAATTAAATGACAGACTTCAAAACCGTTTACAGTTTTCTGATATACTACTGATGTTCTAATGATACAAAGCTGGTTGAAAATGGGCGGAGTGTTCCTTTAACACATTTCTATTTTCTTCTTCTTCTAAGTTCCTTATAATTGGACTTTTTGAACATGTGTTCCTCCCTCCTACCTACAGTATTAAGAGTAAAGTGGGACAGACATTTCCATTCACGTGTGAAATCTTTGGTCGATGCGTTCACTATGATGCAGCGGCAAGTGCTCATTCCATTTATTCAAATTCCAAATATATCCCAAACCGCTCTTTGTAGCCGGCTGGTGCAGCAGAACTAGTAATAATCCTTTGAACACTGAATGCACATCAAATCTCTCACAATGCTAATCCATCCGCACGAGGTCCATGGCAGCCATTCATTTGTAAACACTTCTAACAGTGCTTCTTCAGCATGCATAATTAAATTGTAACGGTAATTTGTCGAACTTGCTGGGGTTGGCAATGGGTTAAGTATTCACACGCTGAGGGTTAATGTCTATGGGGAGTCGGGGGGTAGTGGGTGTACTTAAAAATTACAGCGTGTCAAATTACAGAGGACTTACATGAAATATGTTATAAAACAGATAGACAGACAGACAGACAGAGACAGACAGACAGACAGGCAGGCTTGGTATCTGTCAAATACACTACACAGAAGCAGGTACCGCAGGAGTCAGAAGCAGGTAACCGTGGGAGGAGTCAGAAGCAGGTACTGTGGGAGGAGTCAGAAGCAGGTGGTACCGTGGGAGGAGTCAGAAGCAGGTACCGTGGGAGGAGTCAGAAGCAGGTACCGTGGGAGGAGTCAGAAGCAGGTACCGTGGGAGGAGTCAGAAGCAGGTAGCACGGGAGCAGGAGTCAGAAGCAGGTACGGCAGGAGCAGGAGTCAGGTAACCATGGGAGGAGTCAGAAGCAGGTACCGCGGGAGCAGGAGTCAGAAGCAGGTAACCATGGGAGGAGTCAGAAGCAGGTAACGTGGGAGGAGTCAGAAGCAGGTACTGTGGGAGGAGTCAGAAGCAGGTACCGTGGGAGGAGTCAGAAGCAGGTACCGTGGGAGGAGTCAGAAGCAGGTAGCACGGGAGCAGGAGTCAGAAGCAGGTACGGCAGGAGCAGGAGTCAGGTAACCATGGGAGGAGTCAGAAGCAGGTACCGTGGGAGCAGGAGTCAGAAGCAGGTAACCATGGGAGGAGTCAGAAGCAGGTAACGTGGGAGGAGTCAGAAGCAGGTACCGTGGGAGCAGGAGTCAGAAGCAGGTAACCATGGGAGGAGTCAGAAGCAGGTACCGTGGGAGGAGTCAGAAGCAGGTACCGTGGGAGCAGGAGTCAGAAGCAGGTAACCATGGGAGGAGTCAGAAGCAGGTACCGTGGGAGGAGTCAGAAGCAGGTACCGTGGGAGGAGTCAGAAGCAGGTAACCATGGGAGGAGTCAGAAGCAGGTACCGTGGGAGGAGTCAGAAGCAGGTACCGTGGGAGGAGTCAGAAGCAGGTACCACGGGAGGAGTCAGAAGCAGGTACCACGGGAGCAGGAGTCAGAAGCAGGTACCACGGGAGCAGGAGTCAGAAGCAGGTACGGCAGGAGCAGGAGTCAGGTAACCATGGGAGGAGTCAGAAGCAGGTACCGTGGGAGCAGGAGTCAGAAGCAGGTAACCATGGGAGGAGTCAGAAGCAGGTACCGTGGGAGGAGTCAGAAGCAGGTACCGTGGGAGGAGTCAGAAGCAGGTACCACGGGAGCAGGAGTCAGAAGCAGGTATGGCAGGAGCAGGAGTCAGGTAACCATGGGAGGAGTCAGAAGCAGGTACCGTGGGAGCAGGAGTCAGAAGCAGGTAACCATGGGAGGAGTCAGAAGCAGGTACCGTGGGAGGAGTCAGAAGCAGGTACCGCGGGAGCAGGAGTCAGAAGCAGGTAACCATGGGAGGAGTCAGAAGCAGGTAACGTGGGAGGAGTCAGAAGCAGGTACCGTGGGAGGAGTCAGAAGCAGGTACCACGGGAGCAGGAGTCAGAAGCAGGTAACCATGGGAGGAGTCAGAAGCAGGTACCGTGGGAGGAGTCAGAAGCAGGTAACCATGGGAGGAGTCAGAAGCAGGTACCGTGGGAGGAGTCAGAAGCAGGTACCGTGGGAGGAGTCAGAAGCAGGTACCACGGGAGCAGGAGTCAGAAGCAGGTAACGTGGGAGGAGTCAGAAGCAGGTAACGTGGGAGGAGTCAGAAGCAGGTACCACGGGAGCAGGAGTCAGAAGTAGGTAACGTGGGAGGAGTCAGAAGCAGGTACCACGGGAGCAGGAGTCAGAAGCAGGTAACGTGGGAGGAGTCAGAAGCAGGTAACGTGGGAGGAGTCAGAAGCAGGTACCGTGGGAGGAGTCAGAAGCAGGTACCACGGGAGCAGGAGTCAGAAGCAGGTACGGCAGGAGCTTGACATTGTAAAGCGACTGCATGTTTCAGCAGCATAACCCTCCACAGGTGATGAACACAGTACAAGCCATTGTGAATGACAGCTTGTTATTCACTGCGCAGCGTTTCCTTTGTTCTTAAGATCCGCCTACTCACACACACATGAAAAGCTCCCCTCGCAGGGTGGTGGAGATGACAAAACGTCCGCCCCCGCGCCGCATTCAGCCTCTCTGCATGCTAACTGCATGAGAGTACAGGAGACTCGCTAATGTGACGCGATGATGTGACTGATCTGAACACGAGTTTTGACATCGGAGACGCTTCGCTTCTGCCCCATCGTTCAGCCCACTCATTAAGACAGCTAAAACCTCATGCTAATCAAACAGGGTTGAGGTCAGTGTGTGTGTGTGTGTGTGTGTGTGTGTGTGTGCGTGTGTGTGTGTATAGTAATTGCATATTATTCAAGAGAGTGGTGGCATTTATTAGATAAGACTATTTTCTCTGATGAGTTGTCACCTGTCATAGGCCTGCAGCGAGACTCAGGCTTGATGGGTATATTTCTCTAACCATGCTTGCAAGATGGATAACCTCGCGAGATCAAAAGAGATTCTCTCGACGTAATCCATCTTATCATGCACAGGCAGTTAAGATGATTGGCCGAACCATGGCCGGCTCGACGAATCAGCGGCAGCCTTAGGCGGGCTTTCTGTGTGACGCACATGGTCTTTGTAGTTCTTTTCACTCGTCAACATGGCTGCAGCGGCAGGAAGTGACAGGCAGTCTGAATGAAATTGAATGTAACGTTCCCAATTCTATGTATTACATTCTAAAAAACGACCCTCAACATTTGGGAAGGCTAAGCCACACAACTAGTTCGTTATAATCGAACATCATGCTTCGAAGGCAACTTTACGACGATGAGGACTCAATCACTCTTACATGCACAGGCACATTCCTCCGGTCGCAAACGTGATGTCAGAGGCATGGCGATCTGATTGGTTGAAGTTAACACGCACCAGCGGTGATAGACAGATGGGTCATCCAATCACCTGCCAAGTAGCTTGGAAAAAGTGCCCGCCTCCGTCAGCGGGTCGGGTTACTGCATTCCCAGATCGACTGGTTTAGTGAAACGTAATGTGGAGCTAAACCGTCCATCTGGCAGCGTCAGGTTAATATTTCTCTGTCAAAAGACTGAAAAATGCAGACATATTAAGGCATACAGTATACCAACATAAAATAAAAAATAAAATAAAATAAATCTATGTTAGAGATTTTTTCCCCATTAATGTGTCTGGGAAAAGGAATATATATGAGGCATGCAAATCTTCACACGCATTCATATATCCATCATTTGACTGACCTTGGAGGGCACTGCAGATTATAAGCCTAAAATATTGATTGAATTGAAGCAAATGATGAAAACATCGACATAGAGTCTGCTGAGATATCATGGTTTGATGAGTGCAGATGCCGTTGGCTAACGAGCTAATCGATAGTGGAAGTTGATGTTTTTCCAAAACCCAATCATGAACTGTGAATGACCTACTTAATAAAGTGCAACACTCCTCCCACACAGCCAGAGTAACAGAGGTGTGATGAAGAGAGCCTTATCAGACAGTAGGAGGATAGATAACATCTCAATTACACCTTTTTCTTTTTTATGACAAGGTGTAAAAATAGCCTTGTTGCGGCAAATGCCCTCTAGAGATTTTGGTTCCGA
>NC_139635.1:32248110-32255610 GCF_964638095.1 Poromitra crassiceps | reverse complement strand
TGTCTATTTATGCCTACTGGTGCAGCATGACATCACCATCAAAGATACTCTTGTTTTCCAGGAAAGTGAGACCACTCTTATCACGGCGACTTGAAGATGTGGTCTGTGTTTCAGCTCTGATTACATGCTGTTATCTCCCTCATCTGGCCCTGTATGTTACGCTCTTGTTCTTCACCACCACAGAAGTAGCCATTGTTCCAGGTTTCACATTCTGCGGCATACTTTCGACACCACCAGCACCGCTACGTGTTGTCCCCCCCCCCGCCCCCCAACCCTATTGCACCAAGAGTGGGTGGGTCCGATACAGAGTGGACAGTGGTGCTGCACTGACTGTCCCCGCAGAGAAGAAAATATTCAAATTCCAAGTCAAATGTTGTTCCCTTGTTGTCCAGTAGTGGAGTTACATTCAGTTCTAATATAGCCTACAGTAACATATTTGATTTTTATTTGATTTTATTTATTTATTTTCACAAATAACCTCATTTTGTGCACAAAGTTAAAAAGCTGTTGCTAAAACAGGTGATGACATATGACTATTAGGGCTGTGGCGATTCACTTATCTCCCGATTCGATACTATCACGATTCTTGGGTGCCGATTCGATTTATATTGCGATTCTTAAGTATTGCGATTCTACGATTATTGCGATTCGATATTACGATTTATTGCGATTTTTGTTTATTTTTTTATTTTATTTTTTCAGTTTGTTTGCTTTTTTACACTAGATTAGAACATGGGAAAAGTTGAATCATACACTAGAGACTGTATATTATATATCATGAGTAGGGCTGGGCGATATAGTTAAAAACAGGGGCGGACTGGGATCATAATTCAGGCCGGCATTAGATACCAAGCAGGCCAGGCCGATATGGGCCGACGCGCGTGAAATTTGGGCCGTTTGAAGCCCAATTTTGGCCGTTTGAAGCCAGATTTGGGCCGTTTGAAGTCCAATTTTACAATGAGATGCACCCACTTTAACCCTGAAGTGTAATTATTACTTCAGACTAACTAATAAAGTAATAAAACCACTAGTAAACCAGTAGGCGGCGCCTGGCCTGCTGTTCAGTGAGTGGCCTGACTGCAAGCACCCAATTTTTTTTTTTTTTTTTTTTTTTTTTGCGATTATCTATTCTGGAATAAAAGATCGATCCAAAATATCGTGACATTAAAAATCGCGATACTTAGGTGAATCGATTTTTTCCCCCACCCCTAATGACTATATAGACATATGTCATGACGTGGCTGATATAATAATTTATAATACTGATACAAATAGCCAGCTAGCTGTTAGCTACGTTTGTGTGTTCGACAGGCTCAAAACGTCACTGAATGACCAATTCAATGTAACTGTTAATCAGTTCGAGTCACGCTCTTGCCATAAAGCTCATCAGCTTAGTTTGATATATGTTGGCTGGCTTGTTGATAATAGCAATCTTTATACCAGAATATTTTATAAAAGAAAATATATAGAACACAAACAAAACAAAACAGACACAAGAAAAGAAAAGAAACAAAAACATACAAACATAATGAACATTCAATATTACAGTGGTAGCAGAAGTGTTCAGCTATCTAAAACATCAGCGGACAGCGGTACAGTCAATGTCAGGTTTTGGTGTCGACGGCTTCTTTCTTCTCAGCGTTTTGTACAGATGTTCAGCAACCACACAGGAGAGAATCACTGCAGACACCAATTTGTCCACTGACTTTGACAGCAGCCTTAGTCAGTAGAGCAGAATGTGATGCTTCCACAAGACATGTTTCTGTTGTTGTGTAAGAGACGCAGCTTTTTCAGCAAATAATAATAATCGCCATTTCTCTCTCCACCTACACACATAACCCACAGAGTGCAACAAGTTCAGGCCTGTTCTCCGGCTGGGTTGAAAGGCATAGTAGGCAAGTAGGAGTAGACAAAGCGGGCCGAGGACAAGTAGAGACACCAAAAAGCAAGGTTAAAGTAAAGTAAAAAATAAATAAATAAATAAATCATAAAAATCACACTGTAAATTCATATATATGGCTCATGTGAAGGATGGTCTACAGGCAACAGCAAACTGCTACCCCACATTTTAAACTAAAGCAACCCAGTCGCCGGAATATGGCACACACACACACACGCACGCGCACACACACACACACACACACACACACACACACACACACACACACACACACACACACACACACACACACACACACAGTCTCATATTAACATATGGCTCCATAAAAGCTATTGACCGACTACAGGCTTTCTACACAGTCATTTATTTGATTAAAGACCCTTTTTCTCGACTCGTTATCTTAGCTTGTGACTGTGACTGACTGTATCTTGCTGCTAAACATGAGTTCCACTTGTATTTTGAGGCTGTGTTTTGAGGCCTCTACATTTTGCTAATTGTGTCTTTTAATGTGCCCTGCAATCTGCTTTGAAAAATGCTTTAGATTAGAGGCTATTTACAACATCTCAAACAAACATGTTGTGTTTCGTTTAGTGAGCTACAATGTACAGTGTGTGTATTGTAAAGCTGAATAGTAGCAATAGTAGCAGAGACTCGCTCACTGATTCAGCATTCAACATGGGCCATTGTTCTGAGCCTAAGCAGCTGCCTTTAAATCCTCTATTAAAGTTGGACAAAGAGGCTGTAAAACATGCTGCACAGCCAAGTACACATCCAATAAGCACTGAGAAGGTGAGAGTGCGGGGAGGGGGCGGTGGGCAAAACCCGGGTTCATTCATGTTTTAACTTCTTCTTCTTTTTTCAATTCATTCCCACCATGCAATCTACAGTGAACAGGGGACACACATGTAAAGGTTTGGTGTTACAAGCCTGGGGGAGGGCTGGGGGGGTCGTGGCCTTCATATGACTCTGTGGCTATGAATAAAACAAGACAACACCTCTGCTTTACAAGTGAGAAAGATTCAGTCAGCGCTCTCGCCTGTATGTATTATGTGTGTGTGTGTGTGTGTGTGTGTGTGTGTGTGCGTGTGCATGCATACAGTATGTGCAACAGTGATAATCTGATGTAGGCTTAAGCTATGTTTAGAATATTGATTAGGGTTATTGTGATGGCTATCGTGCTCTCCGAGGCCCTGACATCCAGTCCACTTCGGCCTGTGATCCGCACCGGCCTCTGAGCGCTGTCCGTGGTGCCGAAGGCAGCAGCGCTGAAAGTTCTATCCATTGCGGGGCAGAATCCGCGTCAGGATTTCCCGAGGATTTCATTCAAGGCGGGTCGCTAGTTTGCTGCCCGCGGGAGAGGATGGTAGCTATCAGTCTGTAATTATCTGTGATGTCTTACACCTGTTTGCTGGCCGATTTAACCTGTCGATTCACAGACTGCCAGTGATGAGACTTCAATCTACCCACACTGTCAACTCCACGGATCCGCTCCTGCTCTGTCTGTCTGTCTGTGCCTGCTTCAGTCTGTCTGTGCCTGCTTCAGTCTGTCTGTGCCTGCTTCAGTCTGTCTGTGCCTGCTTCAGTCTCTCTGTGCCTGCTTCAGTCTGTCTGTGCCTGCTTCAGTCTGTCTGTGCCTAGTCTCGCTGGCCAGCCTCCTCTCCCTTCCGTCTGAGGAGTCTGGCGCCGCAGGTCTCATAACTGGGATAAACCCTCCCCTGCTCTACTCTGCTCTCCCATTTGAGCGACTGTTTCGGTGGCAGCCGGATGTCCGCTCCCGGCTTATTACAAACTCTGTCATTGGCTCTGACCACGTCAATCAGAGCGGCTTCCGCTCCCTCCTCCCTGTGTGTTGCTGTAAATAGTGCCCTGCCGCCGCAGTGAAAACAACAACGCTAACTAGCTAGCAAGCTAACGGCAGAAACCTACACGCTAGCTCGTTGGTACACGCTGAAAAGACAAGTTGGATTGTTGGAAACTATTTTCCAAGGGCACTGCCGCTAAGCGCCGCCCATCGCAATCCCACTATGCAGACCTGCGGTGCCAGACTCCTCGGACGGAAGGGAGAGGAGGCTGGCCAGCGAGACTAGTCTGTGCCTGCTTCAGTCTGTCTGTGCCTGCTTCAGTCTGTCTGTGCCTGCTTCAGTCTGTCTGTGCCTGCTTCAGTCTGTCTGTGCCTGCTTCAGTCTGTCTGTGCCTGCTTCAGTCTGTCTGTGCCTGCTTCAGTCTGTCTGTGCCTGCTTCAGTCTGTCTGAGCCTGCTTCAGTCTGTCTGTGCCTGCTTCAGTCTGTCTGTGCCTGCTTCAGTCTGTCTGTGCCTGCTTCAGTCTGTCTGTGCCTGCTTCAGTCTGTCTGTGCCTGCTTCAGTCTGTCTGTGCCTGCTTCAGTCTGTCTGTGCCTGCTTCAGTCTGTCTGTGCCTGCTTCAGTCTGCCTGTGCCTGCTTCAGTCTGCCTGTGCCTGCTTCAGTCTGTCTGTGCCTGCTTCAGTCTGTCTGTGCCTGCTTCAGTCTGTCTGTGCCTGCTTCAGTCTGTCTGTGCCTGCTGCTTCAGTCTGTCTGTGCCTGCTTCAGTCTGTCTGTGCCTGCTTCAGTCTGTCTGTGCCTGCTTCAGTCTGTCTGTGCCTGCTTCAGTCTGTCTGTGCCTGCTTCAGTCTGCCTGTGCCTGCTTCAGTCTGTCTGTGCCTGCTTCAGTCTGTCTGTGCCTGCTTCAGTCTGTCTGTGCCTGCTTCAGTCTGTCTGTGCCTGCTTCAGTCTGTCTGTGCCTGCTTCAGTCTGTCTGTGCCTGCTTCAGTCTGTCTGTGCCTGCTTCAGTCTGTCTGTGCCTGCTTCAGTCTGTCTGTGCCTGCTTCAGTCTGTCTGTGCCTGCTTCAGTCTGTCTGTGCCTGCTTCAGTCTGTCTGTGCCCGCTTCAGTCTGTCTGTGCCCGCTTCAGTCTGTCTGTGCCCGCTTCAGTCTGTCTGTGCCCGCTTCAGTCTGTCTGTGCCTGCTTCAGTCTGTCTGTGCCTGCTTCAGTCTGTCTGTGCCTGCTTCAGTCTGTCTGTGCCTGCTTCAGTCTGTCTGTGCCTGCTTCAGTCTGTCTGTGCCTGCTTCAGTCTGTCTGTGCCTGCTTCAGTCTGTCTGTGCCTGCTTCAGTCTGTCTGTGCCTGCTTCAGTCTGCCACTCTGTGTGTCTCATGAGTTTACTAGTGGCGGCTGTGGCTCAGGAGGTAGAGCAGGTCGTCGACGTCCACTAACCAGAAGGTCGGTGGTTCGATCCCCGGCTCCTCCAGTCCGCATGTCGAAGTGTCCTTGGGCAAGACACTGAACCCCAAATTGCTCCCGGTGGCACCCTGCGTGGCAGCTGGCCGCCTTCGGTGGGTGAATGTAGGCACATTGTAAAGCGCTTTGGATAAAAGCGCTATATAAATGCAGTCCATTTACCATTTACCCCTAGCGAGCCAGAAAGTGCCAGATCGGACTTTGCTCCTGTTTTGATTCTGAAAACCATTGAGTTTGAAAACCTAACTCTGAAACCTGTGTGTTGGAAGCCTGGAGGTGAACTTTGAGTTTATCATTACTGAAGCCTTTTTCCTGTTTTGGATCTTAAGAGCGGATAACCTAAGTGACTTTGTACTATTATTGCTGGGAATCGAAACCATAACTGTTTGCTTTTTTGTTACTGAGTCAGTAAGGACCTTAAACGTTCTTTTGTGTCCGTCTCCTGCAATCTTGGCTGCAGCCTTTAAACGACCATTACAGCTATGAATTAGTGTTTGGTAGAAGAAGACACAAGAAGAGAAAAGAAGAAAAGGAACCATTTTTGAATTCCGTCCCTTGACAGTGAAACTCGTGAATAAGAACAGATGCCATTAGCAGGGGAGTAAACAATGCTGAATTAAAGGTAGTCAGAGGGAATCTGTGAGGCTTACAAAGGAAAAGCATGTACTCTCTTATAGAGAGCTAGCTAACGCAGCCAGCGTTACTCAGGTGTTCAACACACAAAAGGACAATCACAGAAACCATGGGAAACACGCACTCAAAGAGCTGGAGGCTGCGATATAGATGGCTTAGCAGAGATGATTGGAGTGTATTCACGCTAAAAGCCTCCTTCTGTCCGCAGCTGTGTGTCAGGGTGGATGTGTCGGTGTGTCAGGGTGGATGTGTCGGTGTGCCGTGTTACGCGGCGTCCACGCGAGCGTTTGAACTGACGGCGTGACGGGAGCGCCCACGTCAATGTGCCGCTCCGCTGCAGACAGATGCCTGCACCGCAGGAGCATGTGATGATCTTTTCAGCCTACGATCTACACTGAACGTGCTAAATATTCAGGCCGCTCTACGGAAGGTCATACGCAACTTTGCTTTGATGTCTAATTTGGAGTTTGAAAGTTTTTTTCCCCTTTTGTTCTGTGATATAATGATATTGTTTTCCAATGTGTTTTTGTCTTGCTGGATAGGGGCGGCTGCAGGCTCCTGTGTTTTTTGTGGAGAGCATCCTCGCTTTTCTGCTCAGCAAAGACAGTTAATTCTAGCTAATTAGATTTGATTGGGGGGGGGGGATCTGTAGAGGTCCCAATTAAAACAACTGAGCTGTGTGTGTGTGTGTGTGTGTGTGTGTGTGTGTGTGTGTGCGTATAGCAAGAATAAATAATAGCCTACAAGCCGTAAGATAGCGCTTCATTTGTTGCTCTCTCTCTCTCACACAGACACGCACGCACGCACACACGCGCACGCGCACGCACACACACGCACACACACACACACACACACACACACACACACACACACACACACACACACACACACACACACACACACACACACAACTTTTTTTCAACACTTCAAACCACCACAGATCTAACTGGAACGCAGCCCATAAACTACTGATTGATGAAAGAGTTCATATTATAATTTCAGCTGGGAAAACCTTCAGGACTTTTCCCAACAAAGAGCACAAAGTCTAATGACAATATTTGTTTGTCTATGTTGCATTTCGTTTTGATGAATAGTTGCCTTGCATGTCCGTAACACAACCTCTTTCTCTCTCTCACACACACACACACACACACACACACACACACACACACACACACACACACACACACACACACACACACACACACACACACACACACACACACACACACACACACACACACACACACACACACACACACACACACACACACACACACACACACACACACACACACACACACACACCACACACACACACACACACACACACACAGAGAGCCAGGATATGAACTGTGGATTCTATCCACTTACACAGGCACCACCTGTCAGCTGGTGTTCTGGGACAGCCAAGGACTTGGCCTCTCCCTCTCTCTCCCTCTCTCTCTCTGTGCCTGTGTGTTCCAGTTGTACCTCTACCCATGCTTTTTCTCTCTTTCCCTCACCACCTCTCCACCTCCTTCACTCCATCCCTCTTCTCTCTCTGTCTCACTGGAAAGATCACACCATCCATTACGATATCTCTCTCCCCCTCTCCTCTCTCTCTCTCTCTCTCTCTCTCTCCTCTCTCTCTCTCCTCTCTCTCTCTCCCTCTCTCTCCTCTCCCCTCTCTCTCTCTCTCTCTCTCTCTCTCCTCTCTCTCTCTCCCTCTCTCTC
>NC_139635.1:32163177-32243177 GCF_964638095.1 Poromitra crassiceps | reverse complement strand
AGAGAAACAATAAACCCACCTAAAGACTGCAAAAGGCGTCTTTTTTTCTTTTTAAGTAAAGCAGATTAAGCAAAAAAGAAAAGAGTCAGTGGACTGTATATACAATACTATTAATCGTATAATATTGCACAATTTAATTGAACTGGGGGAATAGTGTCAGCAATATGGCGGCACACGCGGTCATCAGCAGAATGAGCTTTTCATCAGTTTTTACTTTTTACTTCATGTATAGTGTTTGTGTTGTGAAATGAACTGACCCCATTTCCATCAGAAAATGGCTTTTGTTCAACCAGCAAAGCCATTTCCCCTATGCTAACTGGCTATTGAAACATTAGCCTCTCTCTTTAGCCCCCAGCAAACACAGCCTGCTAACAGGCTGCCTCGGCCAACTGTCGGGACAGGCAACATTCAGTTGATTGATTCCCAATGCAATAGTGTAATATCCCTGACATTAACGGCCCGGGCCTTTTCACAATAATGCATTGTGTGAAACATCAGGTGAAATCTGCTATGCAGCCGAGCTAACGTTAGCATTGGCGGTTAGCCAGCTAGCGACTCCGCAGTAGATGCTTGTGAAGCCCATGTTTTCCAGAGCAGATGCACTGGAACGCATTTAGATCGGAACTCGGAAATATCGAGTCGGAAATATACACCTCCGACTTGCAATGAAATGCAGCACAAGTTCACTCCCTCAGATGCAACACTGTAATGTCCACCCACTACTACTACAGCTAGTATTTGAGTGTGCGCACGCGCGCACACACACACACACACACACACACACACACACACACACACACACACACACACACACATAACCTGCTGCTGTAGTGCAAACTATATTGAACTCCAAGCACAAGAAACAGGAAAAGCGTCTGTTCAGTTTAAATGTGGATTGACTGTGAGCTGAAAAATGCATTAGAGTAAAAGCATGAATCATTCTATAAGACTGGAAGTCTGAACTCTGCCCTGTGGAAGTGGAGCAGCTCTCTCCAAATAAAGATTCTGACTCACCCAGTCCGGGGGGGATCTCGGGGCACGGCGGCAGCGGCTTGGGGGGGGAAGGCGTGTGATTGGTCGGCGTCAGCTGCTCGCCGGTGGCTAGGAAGCTGGCTAACGTGGCGTTGGGCCGCGACAGGTTGTAATAATAATAGTGATGTCCGCTGACGTTATTCCTGGAGCCGTTGCGTCCGTTGTTGAAGCGGCTGAACAGGTCGAAGCGCTGGGAGTAGACGTCGAAGTAGAGGATCATCATGATGAGGAAGTGGAGCAGGCAGAGCAGCAGCACGCCTTTGCAGATGCGCTCCAGAGTCCGGCCCAACATCAGCCGGGTCATGGCCGACCAAGATGGCCGCCCCGCGACGGCCAGCCTGCGACAGAGCTGGCGTGGCGTGAAGCGGCTACAGGCATGCAGCGCTCATCCAGACGGCCGGGAGGCGGGCGGGTGCTCTGTCCCCTACTGGTGGATCTCTGATGAGGACATGTGGTTATTAGCTGCTAGCTGACTGTCGGACTTCTGCTGGGTGGGCAGCCGGTTTCGGGTGCGTCCCCAGACTCCCCGCATGACAAAAGTACTAATGCACTTTAATCAGCCTTGAGCCCAGTGTGAGACTGACCGGTCCCACTTTGTGTGGCGGGCTGAACTTCAGGACTGAGCTTTAGGAGTTCTACAAATGATAGGCAAAACATCTAAGACATAAGGCCCTGGTGCTGGTGGAACGTTTCTGATATGGACATGTGGAGTCAGTCACTATCCCAGAGCATATTACCTTAAGAGCAAGCACGTGGTGCAGGAGGCGCTAGCTGGTATCCCAACGTTAAAAGACAATCCAATCAGTCCAAGGCCCAGCACTCATCACTCGGAGGCAATCAGCAGGCTGCTGGTGACACGCGGCTGTGTAGAGTACAGACCATCTCGCATGTCGCGCAGAGCTTGGTTGGTGTCCTCACAGCTACTGGCCTCTTGAGCAGAACACCCACGCACCTAGGGGAAAACAGACAATGACATAACTGTTAAAGTGTTAAATGTGACTCTGTTGCAATAATGTATCAAAAAATAATAAATGTAAATAAAATAAATAAATGTATCAAATGTTTAACTCAAAGGATGGCTGTGTGTGTGCATCTAAAGAGGGTTAGTGTTTGGATTGCTTACTTAAAGCAGTGCAGGTGGAGAACCATTAATTATAGTCATCGTGAATTTTCGCTCACTAAAACAACGTACTGCATTATTCACAGTATAAAATCAAACGGGACACCATCGATCTTCCTGTGGCATAGTAGACTAAACGGCGACGTTGTTCTTAATCGACGTGCCTGGCTGAATAACAGCGAAATGCATTTAGAAAGTCAGGCCCGGTGGACAGAAGAGAGAAATATATTATGAGAAAGAGCCTCAACGACAAAGAGCGTCGTCAATGCACACAAACAAACAAGGAGCACTCACTCCATGTCCATTTTCCACTCAAGTGGTTTAAAAAGCATTTATGATGGAATGAGGCGGCAAGTGGGAATACCCAGTGCGGTGAACATATAAGCAAATGGAGAGAGAGGGGGCATTCTGTCCCACAGGCAATCTCTCATGTTGTTTTACCGCTTTTCCAATTGACGAGGGAAAAGAAGAAAATGAGGTGGAGGCTGACAGACACAGGAGAGAGAGAGAGAGAGAGAGAGAGAGAGGGAGAGAGAGATGTTGAATAGGGTTACTACACATTTTCAATTAATAAATGCCATACTTTTTTTCCAGACCTTGATTTGTTTTGAAGAGTTTGTCTGGTGTTCATATGATTGACACCAATAGACATCTTGCCCCTGCTGCTAACTAGGTCATATCACTGTATAGATGAAGATTGTTCTTCACAGAGACAAATCTCAGATATCTGAGATGATTGTCAGGGGTCCTACATGCATTTTTAAATTCCATCTCTTTCCAGGCAGACCCTACACTATGTTCTTGACTGGATTTGATTTGGGTCGGTATGTGATTATATAATGCATGCTGACAGCGGCTGGGTAATAAGAGCATCCCTCTATCTGAACATTATTCTTCACATCAACACAAACTGTGGACTCAAAGAGGCTCTACAACAACATAAAAGCTAGAATTATGTGTGTATCGGACCTGAACCACAACATGTTCTTTTCTGCCCAAATTCCCATATTCAAAACCTGGAAATTATATATTTTTAATAATTTTCCAGACTTTCCAGACCTGCAGCGTACAGTAGGAACACTGGGTGAAATACCAGTGTTGATAATTGTAAATTAATAGATTCACATTTTTTGATGCATCTTTCAGTAAAGATTTTCTTTAGATATCCTTCGAGAGAATCCCTCAAATTTGTCAAACGGCAAATGTGTTTCCCTCAAAATATGGCGATGATATTGCTGCGCTGATCCAGACTCTTAATGCAGGACGAAAAGGCAGTCTTTAGCCTAAGACCTGTGATCCACTGCATGCCTTTTCATATTTCATTTCTTATCATTTCCATCTGCGCTTATCTGATGCAGTGACCAGACTCACGGTTATGTAAAACAGTTGTTTTTTGTTGTTGTTGGAAAAGCACAACTCCAGTAAGGTGAGCTGCCTGCTACACAAATTGCCATGTTGCTGCGCTGGTCAGGTGGGTCTCTATGTTGTTTCTTGAGGCAGGTAGAGGCAAGATGCAGCAAACTGAAACATAATATACAATATATATATTATATAATATATCAATTGAAACATATACAGTATGTTGAGTGATTCAGCTGATGGCCGGATAGTTGGCTGCCTCAGCTGCCATAGCAAAGTAGATGCTGCCAAGACTGAACCTCAAGGGGGTTTGAGTGTGTGTGTGTGTGTGTTTGTTATTGTTTGTATGTATGCGTGTGTGTGTGTGTGTGTGTGTGTGTGTGTGTGTGTGTGTGTGTGTGTGTGTGTGTGTGTGTGTGTGTGTGTGTGTGTGTGTGTGTGTGTGTGTGTGTGAAATGAAACTGCCGGTTAATGAGAGGGATTTCTGCTGACGGAAGGAACCGACCGGTCTCATCCTGTGTGTGTTGGTCAGGGTAAGTCATGTACCCAGGATGAGTTTTCAAATATTCAGGCAGGCAGACAGTATAGTCTTGCTTAGGGATGCACCGATATATCGGGAAGACATTATCAGTCAGATATTATTCTCACTGTCGTCATTTGGCCGATTGTAGAACTGCCATTTTTGTGGCCGTTTTTTCCTCAAAAAAATATTGATGAACTTAATTTACATGTTTCAAATAAAAGCTTATCAGCTTCTCAGTATCGGTTGATATGGGTAGGTAATGCATACTGTGCATCCCTATAGTCTTGCCCTTGCCTGGGGCCAGACCCTCCAATCCGCCCACTCCACGGAGTTGAGTTTGGCGGCTCTTGGTCTGGCATCGTCATATGCCTTTTCTCCAGTTTCACCAGAGCTTCACCAATCAGAGCCGAGGGGGACTAACGATTAGCCAATCAGCATCAATAAACAGCCCCAATGGGCGGGACTAGGATGTTGTCAAGCGGTTGTCAAGACTGTGCAAAGGTTAACAACAAAATGGCTGCTACCAAGGCTGTTTTAAATGGATTCGAAGTAGCAATTACTTTGAAATCCAAATGGCACACTGACTGATTCAAGGGCATTTATTCAAAGAAGATATTTTTTTGTTACATTCTCCGTTCTATGTGGAGTAACTAACGTAAGATTCAGGCCGATATACGTTGGTCTCTAGTGATTGATTGGAATTCCCCTGGGGGGATGCCCTCATAGAAATAACTTAAACAGAGTGTGCAAACTCACACTAGAAGATGGAAACGAGTGTATCTCCATCTTTGAGAACTGAAGTTGTCTGCTGAGTCTGCCTACCTACCACTTTCCTTGCCACTTGGGCCGGCTTCCCCACATGAGCGCGCATGGCATGCGTGTGTGTGTGCACATGCGCGTGTATGAAAATGCATCATAGGAATAATTACACATTAACTGAAGTATATAGCCCAGCTGGGTTGTTGCCTGTCACCAACTGAAGAATATTTGTTAGAAAAATGATTAAAACAAAGAAGGTGACAGTAGTCACGTCTTATTATATGCACTCTTTGCAAAAGTAGAATAGCAATGACAGTCTGTTTAGTTTGATATTTTTCTCTGTCAGTCTCTTTCTCTCACACACATCTTCTCTATCTCAGATCGGTTGGTGCTATGTACTGTATACTATACTGTATATTTTAATCTATTAAAAGATTCAGTTGGCGATATACTGTATATTTTAATCTATTAAAAGCGCTGGTGTTGTTGTGTTGACGTAGCAAATGCTGATTGAAGTAGTAGTTGGATTCAAACTCGTTTTAATGCTGAGTGTAAAGCCAGCCAAAATACCCATCAAGTTAACTCCAGACACAGAGTTGTCAGATAGCAAGTTGCATTCATTTTGTTACACTTCCATGTGATAAACTGGAACTTGGGTTATTGTATTTGACATACTCAGCATACATGTAAACAGGCATCTGTGTCGTTTAATTCTGAAACCCTCCTACGCCTCAAACATGCTGTTTTTCTTCTAAATATTGGAAACCCGACAGTAAGACCAGGCTGATGAGGTGAAATCAAAGGAGATATCTCTGTTCTGCTCTAGTTTTGATGCAACTTGGAGGGTTGATGCAACTGTTCTACGGAAGAGGATGAGGGCCACATCTGAAAAAATCACTTGAGTTCCGAGGTTAATCTTAGGAAAAATGTATTTGAATGGTAGTAAAGTTAGAATTCTGAGAATAAAGTGAGAATTCTCCTTTTAATTCTGACTTTCATCTCAGACTCTCAGAATCCATTCCGAACTATGCTCTATAGGGCTGTCCCAAACAATTATCTTCTTGATTAATCGAATGATTGTTTGTTTGTTCGTTTGTTCGCAGTTGCAAGGTGCTTTGTTTGTCCGATTGCCTCCAACATTGGCCAAAACACTTTGCAGGGGTCTGGAATGACAAAAGAAAGAAAGAAAGAAAGAAAGAAAGAAAGAAAGAAAGAAAGAAAGAAAGAAAGAAAGAAAGAAAGAAAAATCCGCTCATGGGGGGCACTACAGCAATATTTTACGTTTTTAGGCCTTTCATGCTCAGATAGTCTTTTCACGGTGGCCATTTTGTGTCAAAAAGGGAGGGTAAACACAGGTGCAAGCAAAACACTAATGAGGGTTTCCAACTTCCATGATTGTTGAAGTTGGAAACCCTCATTACTGTTTTGCTTGCACCTGTGTTTACCCTGCCTTTTTGACACAAAATGGCCCGCGTGAAAAGGCCTATTGTGAGCCATTGTGAGTCGTGACATCATCAACACTCGATAATGATGTCATCAGTTATGTCACGTGAGCAATTGTGATGTCATCAGTGATGTCACGTGAGCAAATGTGATGTCATCAGTGAGGACACTCAAGCAATTGCTGTCATCAGTGATCAGAGTCACCTACTGTAGATACATGCAAGAAAACATGTATCCCGGTTCCATAATGCAAATATGTGGTTCATGATTCAATACAATCACGATACAATAAAAACAAAAATGAACAAAGTATGACTGCACAGATTTCTGTGCCATAAATGTTTCTAGCAATGGCATTGTCTTTCTAGAATGTAAAACAAATAAATAATTAAAAACATAATTAAAAAGTTCAAATAATGAAGATTTTTCAAGCTTGTGAAATTGTGATGAGCAAGGGGCTCGGTACATTTGTGATTACTACAGTAGTGTAAAATGTAGCTAATATCACGATTCATTTTTCACATTCACGGTCATTGTATTGCGATATATTGAATTTTGATATAACATCCCTACTATACATATCGAGGACATACATAAAACCCATTCTATTACTGTGTGCATTCATACAAGCTACTTAGTTCTCTATATCCCCATGATTTTTTATTTATTTTTTGTTTCTCCCCAGACTCTCTCCCCAGCCCTGAAATTTACATTTTGATTACATTGCAGGGCTTACTTTGTCGTAGGGTTTCTGGCTTTGAGAGAGAGCTGTTCATGTACACAATTATAGATTTAATTCCCGCAGACCATAATTCTATATTATAGAATAGCATACAGTATGTTGAATTGATTCTGTTTTCTAATGTAATTTAAGCATGGAAATACCACAAGAGAGCGAGGAGAAAAGATCAACAAGAAAGACATGCTGTAATGCATGTATATTATTCAGTGAGACATGAGCGTGTGTTCAAATCAATCTGTCACAAGTGCAGTGTGCTGTAAGTTATTACATTATGTTACCGCAGAATATAAAACAAGCTGGAACACCACCGTATGGCTACATGAATATCTACACACCTTAAAGCAGTAGTTTCCACAACCTTGGAGTCACCTGGAATTCAAATGATTTTTAATTTATTTTTAAATTTAGAACTACCGAAGAGGATTTGGGCCACATGCGAGAGAGTTATTTGAGTTCTGAGTTAAGTCAG
Organism: Poromitra crassiceps; assembly: GCF_964638095.1. Taxonomy (NCBI): domain Eukaryota; kingdom Metazoa; phylum Chordata; class Actinopteri; order Beryciformes; family Melamphaidae; genus Poromitra; species Poromitra crassiceps. The sequence continues at coordinate 32,235,730 of NC_139635.1, read as the reverse complement.
GATTCTGAGAATAAAGTCAGAATTCTGAAAATAAAAGTTAGAATTCTGAGATTAAAGTCAGAATTCTGAGGGGGAAAGTCAGCATTCTGATTTCAATGTCAGAAGTCTGAGAAAAAGTCAGAATTGTGAGTTTAATGTCGATTTCCAGTCCAGGCTTGTGACGTAAATGTAAACACACACACACACACACACACACACACACACACACACACACACACACACACACACACACACACACACACACACACACACACACACACACACACACACACACACACACACACAAAAACACACACAAAGGAAATTCAAATAAATTGCCAGTTAGCAGAATGTCTACAACATCTGTATATTAAACTTTTAATTGGTTGCCAGACGAATGGCGGACTGGTAATAATGTGTGAGGCTACATAATTCATGTAGTCTATATAGCCAAGCATATGAGAGATGGTCTGTGACTCAAGGGAGGACTTTTACTTTGAAAGGGGAAATCTGTTGGACCTGTAAAATATTTTGTTATTGGCCTTCACATAAAAATATACCTTTATTGGATTTCAGCACAGGAACTACAGTAGCATGGAGTGTGTGTGTGTGTGTGTGTGTGTGTGTGTGTGTGTGTGTGTGTGTGAGAGAGAGAGAGAGAGAGAGAGAGAGAGAGAGAGAGAGAGAGAGACAGACAGAGAGAGAGAGATTGAAAATGAGTTGAGTTGATTTAATAAGCATTGGAACATTCTTCATATAAGGAAACTGAGAAGTGAGCTTGTGATTGATAGTTTGTATCTAAGCAAGGCACTTGGGGTCTCGCATGACGAGTTTTGCACATTGAGTCTGTTGTGAAAACAGACAGAAAGACTCAATTAAAGTATGAAGTATGAATGGCCTTGACATCATAACATAGCGAGATCTTGAAGTGGCCTGCTGTTTCCCTGCAGCACTGCAATACAGCATAGTGGATTCATAAAAAAGTTAATTGACCGAGCAATCTATCAAAACCTTTTTCTGCTGTTTTCATAGGAACCATTTGCCTTGCTTTTCATATGGAGTGTGTCTCTCAAATGTTTGCCTGCTGCTGCCTGATGCCGCCTCCACAAGTCCCTCCTCCAAGAAGTCAGAAATATGACTTTGCATGATGCCTTCAAGTGCTTCTGTCAGAAATATGAATTTGCATGATGCCTTCAAGTGCTTCTGTCAGAAATATGACTTTGCATGATGCCTTCAAGTGCTTCTGTTTGGAAATAATGGCAACACTGACCTCCCTGTGACGGCAGATGATGACAAAAATTCATATCATCCACTCCTATTCCAAATGGCTGGGTTCTGCCGTGGTTTTAGTTGACTATAAATAACACTGTAACCTTTAGACTCCACCGTTAGCAGCTGGAGCATCTGGGCTTTGAGTTCAACTTCAGCTCATTTTAAAAAACCGGAAAGGTCATAAGCAGCCAATTTCCAATTTTCCCTCCATCTATTCAAATCCTTCATACTCTTGAGGAGTTTAAAGCCCACTCCTCGAATCTCACTGGACCTCCTGATAGTCTGTTCTCCAGTCTATTCCACTCTACCGCTGTGCAGCACAACTCAGACTCACTCTTTTGTCTGTGCGCGAGGTTGGGGACACTCGAAAACCGAAGAAGCCTCCTGAATCATGCATCTCTCTACTCACCCTATAGCCTGACTGTTCCTCTCAGGTAGCTTTCCTTACGCATTAGCACGGTAGCACCACACATTCCAGACAAGTGCTCTGGATTTGTCACAATATGAAACAAATTCAACCGTGCGTCATGAGAATGTGTTTTGAGTGTCTCGACATGCACTGGAGAAATGCAGGTGGTTCAAGCCAAGCCAACTCCAGGCGTCTGTCTGCACTGAACTTGGTTTGAGTATGGAGCATCAACAGAGGGAATCTACTACGCAGGTACCGTCTGTTGGGAGGTTTCTGGACAAGCAGTCACCACCACTGATGTGTTTTCAGGCCAAACAGCATCTTGTATATTTTTAATGTTGTGGGTGTTCTTGTGAAGAAGAGATGTCGAGACATGGCAGAGTAAAAGTTCACAAAAAGTTCACAAAATCCCAAAATACCCCGTGACTGTGGACGGTAATTTAGCTGTGGTAGCAGCATATATTTCAGATGTTCAATTCAGATATAAAGACAACATATGAACACTGTCTCCAAACCACAGACGGTATAAAATATGGACGTCGCGACAGCTCCTCAAAAGTGAAGCCAAAACATCCCGATCGGCCCCCTGGTGGCTGACTGCAGTATAGGTTATAAACCCCAGGATTAAATGTTGGACACTAAGGAGATATTGCAGACCAAAACCATGACCTGCTGATAACTGTTTAACATTGAAGTGAACCCAGTAGATGTTTCACCTGTGTACTGTAGCTGTCTGTGGACCGTTTCGACAGTCCCTCTGCACTTTGTGGAATCGGCCCCACACAAGAACCGCTTGGATCTGCAGAGAAGGAGAGCCATACTCAAAGGACCGCTTTCCTGCTTGGGCTGGCCCGTGACTCAACGGTGTGGATCAACCCAGAGCTGAGTCAAGGTAAGGGCCAAAAGCCTTCTCTGTTAGCGACGGCCATACTGATGCTAATGATCATTGATTAGCCCAAAAAACGCTCGTTAGCTTTATGGTGGCTGGCTTTGATTGTGTTAGATGTGGTTGGAGTTTAGCTTTGAGTTTTGAATTAGCCTGAGAATACATTCACTCTATTTCACTCATTGAACACTCGTTCATAATCTCAAAGTAGCAACGCCAACATGGCGTTGCAGGCTCCGCTAAATATGGCCCTGCATCTTCATACAGGTAGCAGCAATCACAATAAAACAGTACTTGCCTCACACGCAAGGTTGTTGTCCGTCGCAACGGTCGATTCGTGTTGCTAAATATTGCGTCGTTTCCAATACCGAGCCCTAAGTTGTAATCATGCCATAGCCTGTAGTTCAGCTCAAAAACAGTGTTCTTCTGCGACGCCATATTGGGGTGCTACTTTGAGACTATGAATGAGTGTTCAACGATAAAACACTAGACAAACGAGAGCCAAAGATACGTACTGTAGAGCAGAAGCACTTCAAAGCCGGCAACAGTAGGAAGCGGAGAAGCGTGGTCCATATAATATACAGTCAATGCTCCAAACAGTCTCTGAAGCAGACTGTGGAACAGACCATGACATAGAAAATATGATACAGTTACAGTTACAGTAACATTATCTACTGCAGTCTAGAAATGTAGGTGTGTCAGTGCTGCCTGCAGTGCACCGTAGAAACAAACATCCAACATCCAGCGTTAACGAAGGCTAAATTGACTGTAACTAGCAGCAACCCGGGAGTTCTATGAAAATCCTTCGACTGTTCTTCAGTTTTATTTTCTTTGACAGATGAAAGCAACACTATGTCGAGGAAAACTTTGAAGGCAGCACAAATGCATTGGCGCACGTATGCGTTTTTCCAAAGGTGTTCTCATCCTTGGCTGTGTGCATAATCACAGTAAACAACACCTCAGATGTGAGTGCTATGCTCACACTCTACCGTTTCCTCCTCTGCTCCCAGTCTCTTTCCACACCTCTAATGGTGTGCCTCTACCGCCTCACCCGGTGTGTGTCAAGGTTATTATACTGCACTTAAAAGTAAACTGAAAACTGAAACTAGGTGTGAAAACCTATTTTAGCTGACTGAAATAAAAATAAAAACTACAACTAGACTTTAGACAAAAAATAATAATAATAACTGAAACCATATTGTGTACTTAGAAAACCAACTAAAATAAAAAAAATATACAGAAAATGTCTTTAGTTTTAGTTTTAGTCTTTGTCAATTTGGTTAAATTTGTCAACACAACAAGCCTGAGGAGGAATTGGTGCTGCATAGGTTTATTTGAGACTGGGATGTCTACATGACTGTGAGTCAATGGCCTTCACAAAGTGTTGTGTACTTTGTATTCTAAATACTTATTCTGAGCTTCTTAAATATGGGCCCCTGACAAATACCCCCATAATAAGTACAAATATCACACGGTCCTTTCTAGTGTCCCTTCTAGCGTTTGCCACGTGGTGGAACCTAACCTTGCTTGCAAGATGGATAACCTCGTGAGATCAAAAGAATTCTCTCGACATAATCTGGTTTAGTGAAACGTAATGTGAAGCTAAACCGTCCATCTGGCAGCGTCAGGTTACATGGAACCACCTTTGATTATATTAGTAAAAAAAAATACAATAATACTCAAAAACTAAACCAAACCAAACATTTTTGAAACAATAAAAACCCACTCTGGAAACTAACTAAACTGAGTTGAAAACAAAAATGAAAGACACAATACAAATAAAAACGAATAAAAAATACAAAACTATAATAATAACTCTGCACCACAACACACCATCCAATAGTCCACTTCAGCACAGAATCTCCCCCACAGTCACCTGATGTAAAGGACTGCTGGGAGTGGTTCTTGATCCCTGAAAGGAAGGTCTTGTTTTGGGCTCAGAGCAGCACCACTGGATCCAGTGTTTTGTTTTGGGCTCAGAGCAGCACCACTGGATCCAGTGTTTTGTTTTGGGCTCAGAGCAGCACCACTGGATCCAGTGTTTTGTTTTGGGCTCCGAGCAGCACCACTGGATCCAGTGTTCTGCTCAAGGGCACTTCAGCAGGATCGATGGATCCGGATCTTCCTCAGCGAATCAGGTGCAGATGCATCAACTGATAACTGTGATTGCAGAGGGTCTGTTTGAAGATAGAATAATACAGTTGTATTGCCAGGGGCCACTCTTGTGCATACAGTGTTTCCATCCATTTGTCATCAGAGAGCGATTAAGCAATGCATGCATGTCAAATAAACTCAAGCATATGAGACTTTAAATAGGCCCTGATGTTCCCGTTTGTAACATCATCGTTGATCATTTATAATAAGGTTTAATCCAACGGAGCAGAAGGCCGACCTTTCTCAGCAACACTGTGTGAGATACACGCACATGCACGCACGCGCAAACACACAAACACACACACACACACACACACACACACACACACACACACACACACACACACACACACACACACACACACACACACACAACACACACAGCTAGCTACATCATGTGTCCCTGGCTTGGTGTGTTTCTTCAGCAGATGTTGTCAGTGGAGGCTAGCCTTGTTTACTTTGTTCACTCATCTCTTAACCAACCCAGCTAATGTGGAAGATAACGAAGATAATTATCTGACTCCAGATATCAGCCGAATTTCTTACAACTAACTTTCACCACTATTTTCTGTAGCATTATGGCCAAACTAGCTTCAGGAGCAGAGAGAGAGAATGTTCTTACAGTAGAAGAATGTAGTGTAGAGTATAATTAGCATAGATTGTAATTAGCAGAGTGTAGAGTGTAATTGTATAAAAAATGAGTGAGGCTGTAAAGAAATCCTTAGCTGGATCAAGATCACACCCTGAGTCTCTTGGCTTCTCTCTGTGTCTCTCTCTCTCTCTCTCTTAAGTCTCTCTCTCTCTCCCTGTCTCTATCTCTCTCTCTAAGTCTCTCTCTCTCTCTGTCTCTATCTCTCTCGAGCCCCAGTCCCCTTGCGTTTCAGCCTACAAGCCAGCCCTCCCGGTCTCATCAAAAATACATTAGCCATGCTACACTTGATACTGTATGGGCAGGCAGTAGTGGAGCAGCTCTGACACTGTGGCCTCTCACATCTCGCTGGAGGCCAGATCACCTCCCAAAAACCAACCGCTGGACATACTGTAGCTGGACTCAAGTTATCGTTCTCTTGGCGCAACCGCTCACATCAGTGCAAATCTAGTATTATTTAGGGTCATCATTATTGTTTACTGTAGAAGGAGACAACACAGCAGGTCACTTACATGATGTCTATGAGAATTACACTGATTTATCTCTATTCACCACTGATTTATCTATTGACAATTTCCAACTGTAGTCACAAGTATTGTGGTAGCCTATATGTCTAAAATCAACAAAGATCATTTACAAATTGATTGCTTTCAAAAGTGCATGACTCCACTCAAGATGATCTCCCTGTTGACGGCAGAAACCAATGGGGTGATAAAAATGGAGAGAGAGGGGGAGGGAGGGAGGGAGAGAGAGATAGGGAGAGAGAGAGAGAGAGAGAGAGGAGAGAGAGGAGAGAGAGAGAGAGAGAGAGAGGGAGAGAGAGAGGGAGAGAGAAGAGAGAGAGAGAGAGAGAGAGGGAGAGAGAGAGAGAGAGGGAGAGAGAGAGAGAGAGAGAGGGAGAGAGAGAGAGAGAGAGGGAGAGAGAGAGAGAGAGAGGAGAGAGAGAGAGAGAGAGAGAGAGAGAGAGGGAGAGAGAGAGAGAGAGAGAGAGAGGGAGAGAGAGAGGGAGAGAGAGAGAGAGAGAGAGAGAGGGAGAGAGAGAGAGAGAGAGAGAGGGAGAGAGAGAGAGAGAGAGAGAGAGAGAGAGAGAGAGAGTCAGCACACAACACACTTATTCTGGAGGATCTGGGTCACATCACTATGAAGCATGGGGTTGATGGTGGTAACGATAAGACATATTGTGCAAGACAGCTGAAGAAAATGCCCTACTACCATATTCTGCCATTGTCCCATTATACAGTAAGTACAGTACAGTACATTACAGTAGAGTACAGTAAGTACAGTACAGTAAGTACAGTACAGTACAGTACAGTATAGTACAGTACTGTAGGGTTCCCCACATCTCTGAGTGGCCAGCCAGATAGTAAAAGTAGTGGGCTAAGGGATGTTTGCGGCGATTGTTCTAGTGATGTCATTTCCCCCAATTAATAAGCAAACCTTAAATATGTATTCATGAGCACATGACAATAAACAAACTGATTTACAAAGGCCCAATGCTTAATTTAATCATAAACAAAAGAAGATCCATAAGGGGGGGGGGGGGTGGGGGGTGGGGGGGTTAGGCCATTTGTGTACATTTCCTGAGTCAGTGCAGAAGTGCAATTTGTAATTTTAGGAAGTAATTTAAAACAAAAATGTATATAACAAAACCCAACTGCATATTTTAATCACAGAGCAAGACAGAATGTCTCCTGAGTAGCTACTGCACTCGCAGAAGATCAAATAATGATGGAAACCAATTAAAATAATGAGGAAATGCCCCAATTTTACATTGGAATAACACTAGGGCTTTAGGGTTCCTCCAAAAAGTAGGAGACCCTCCCCCTCTCCTGGTTCTGTGACTTGCAGGAGCCTGGTGGAAGGGGTTATCGTTAGGCTGATTGGGTGCACCTGGGCCCAGTGTACTGTACTCCTTGGGCTTAAGAAGACCTTCAGACCATTCAGTCCCTCTCCCTCCTCACTGATGCACCTTTCGTTCTGTTCGTTTGTTTAATCATTTGTGTCGTCTAGTTATTTTTCCTTAGTTTTAGTTAATGAATTATTGTTTTTTTTTTACTTTTACTTTGAGCCGAGTAACCCGGCTCAAGAACAGAACAAAAGCTGCATTGGTGAGGAGGGAGAGAGACAGAAGAAATTAAAACCAAGGACCAGAATGGCTGGTTCAGATAATAATAATAATAATAATAATAATGATTGGATTTATATAGCGCCTTTCCAAGTGCTCAAAGCGCTTCACAGAATCATTATTCGTTCACACCATTCGTACCGGTGGTTCGAAAGCGTGGCAGCGCTCAACGGCCCCTCCGACCACCATCATTCATGTCTACATTCATACCAATCATACGAGGCAAGGAGGTCTTGCCCAAGGACACAGCGACAGCAGCTGGGAGGGAGCGGGGATTGAACCGCCAACCCTTGCTTCATTGGCCGACCCGCTCTACCTCCTGAGCTAAAGCCGCAGATGAACATCATGTTGTTCAGTTAACATCTTTACATGCCCCCCTCCCCCAACTCACAAACTTATGTTGTTCAGTTAACATCTTTACACGCCCCCTCCCCCAACTCACAAACTTATGGCTTTCAATTCTAAAAGTAGCCGGCCCAACAGAGGCGAGTGCCATGTAGCCGCCGCTTGGGGAACCCCCATCCTTTTCCTCTTTCAGCCTGGACCACAAAAAATCATTACTAATATCGACCCGCATCCTGAGATCCAAGCTCTTAAAACATCTCAAATACATCAGAGACATCAACTCTCTCTCCCTCCCTCCCTCCCTCTCTCTCTCCCTCCCTCCCTCCCTCCCTCTCTCCCTCCCTCTCTCTCCCTCCCCCTCTCTCTCTCCCCCATTCCTTTCCTTATTTCTTCTTCTCAAACATATGCCATTTAGTGGAAAACGTTGATCTCAATCACATTTAAATACATTTGTACAGCAGCATCTAATGTTGACAAATGTACTTTTTGACAGAAATGCTGCACGCGCTGTTTGAAGCAATTTGACGGTCATTTGTTTGCCCTTTTGGAACTCTAAAGAAGCCGTTCTGGCCACGTGAGTTGTTTTAAAGATGGCTGACACACGTAACTTGCAGTGTGTTCTGGGACATACAAACTTCACGGTTGTTTTCCACTGACGAGAGCGTGAGCAGATAACGAGACCAAGATGTCATTTTTGGGTGAACTATTTCTCTAAAAGAGCTTTAACCCATTGATACCTGATGCAGCATTTGCGTGTATATCCCTCATTTGTGTGCGTATCCCTTTAAGACCGCGAACCGCGTTAACGCGGTTCGCGGTCTTAAAGGGATACACACACAAATGCTGCATCAGGTATCAATGGGTTAAAGACCCTGTGAAATAGCATCTTCACTTCCTTGATGTGATCGTAGACGAGTCAGGGAGAGAAAGGCAGCTTGATTCAATGGGAGCGGTGCGGAGGGGCGGGACTGTTGAAAAATCGGATGGTTTTATTGGATAGAAATGTGTATTTACGCCTACTGGTGCAGCATGACATCACCAGGAAAGAGACTGTTTTCAGGGGAGAAAAAGCAATAGGGGCTCATTGCCAGGGCTGGGTTAAAAAATAAATCAATGTATCGATATTGAATCGATATTCATTTGAAGGAACTGATATCGATTCATAATTCCCAATATTGATTTTTTTTTATTTTTTATATAATGCCTTTTCCGGTGAATGCCTGACGCTTTAACCCCATTAGATTTGCGTGGTTTGGTTCTTAGTCCAATGAGACCCCCCCGCCACCCCCCCCCATTTTTTTTTATAAATAAAAATAAAATCTGTAAACATTATTTTTTAATAATGCACCAGGTTAGAGGGTCCCTTATCTTTGAGAATCTCTTTCATATCCAAGCAAAATTGGTATTGCAATGAAATATCGATATCGAATCGAATCGGAAATCAAATCAAATCGGGACCTTGTGTTGATCGGAATCATATCGAATCGGGGAAATCAGTGGCGATACCCAGCCCTATTCATTTCATGGGGATTTTTTTTCACCCTGTGCCTTTGGTATCAATGCATTATCGGTGAGACATATGAACAATATATCCCCGAATCATCCATCAAAATATCAGTAAGGCTCGATTACAAACCCCATGACCCCACGGGATATTTTGAATGCATTGAAGGCGTGATTGTTTTTCAATATGCGAGCTTCCGTGCTCTCTGCAGCGGAGCATCGCCGAGACACATTACAGCATGTCATGAATGAATCAGCCACTCCACTCTCCTCCACAGCGCTGACCTTTTTCAGCGTTCGTTAACCGAATGGATTCTGCAGTGTACAGAGGGCATCTCTCATCGTGACGGAAAAAATGTCAGCGGCATTCATGCGAGCAAACAAACAAATGAAAGAAAATAAATGGCATGGACAGCTCCCATGTGAGATGTGAACAGTGCGAGCAGAGAGAGACACGCCCGCTCGCCTCCCACAGCTGTGCTAAAGGCTAAAGGTGATGTAGCATTAACATCATTAACTCATTACCACCTAAATGTTTCATACATTAGCATAATTACCATAAACAAACAAGATCATCGGCGAGAACACCGGCAGTCTCTAATAGGGCAATATGAAATACGTTTCGTTTTTTCCAAATTACGCTTTATTTTCCCCCAAAATTATTATTATTTCTTTTCTTTTAAGACTTTTGAAGACAGCCTCATCCTCATGTTTCTCAAAGTGACAACAACCAATTTGTGAGGAGACGTATGGGTCCCACGCAAGACCGACCCCCTCCATCTCAAAACACCCACATCAAAAACGCCATTATTTCTCTAGGCCTATTTTACAATTATTTTAGATTTTTTTTTTAAACAATTGTAGCCAAAATGGAAAATTATGCAATATTCCATTAAAACCTTTCATTAGACTCAAACTCAGTCAATCCTGCACACTGACATCTATGTTGTTTGAACACAATCACTTTTCTTTAAACAATTTTAAAGTTCTAGGAAACACAAAAACCGAACTACTGTAAGTAAAAGCAAGTTTATGAAAAAGTACATTTTTCGGAGTGACTTGATGGAAGACACTGCAGAAGCTAGCCTGATCTCCTCAGGTAGCTTGTTCCACAGTACTGAAAAGGCCTGTTTTCAGTCTGCATTTTAGAATGTCTTGTGTTCTGTCTGAGGATCTCGGACTGTCCGAGTCCAAGCTGAGTCGTCATGACCTGAGTCCGAGTCTGGAGTTACTGAACATGAGTGTGAATCCACATGTAGGTGCAACACACCTGCCTACCCGTGCACGAAACTGAAGAATGTCACGATATTAATAGAGCTGAGTCTCCAACTTCCGAGTCCAAAAATGCATGAATGTTGGAGTCCAAGTCCGAGTCACCAGTACTCAAGTCGACTCACGAGTCCTGAAAATGTGTCGACTACAACACTGCTGGCATCTAGTGTGGAGAAGCTACAATGTGGCCAACATGGTGACATCTCTTAGATGGAATGAAAAGCCTTGTGGACAAACTGCAGGTGAGAGAGCAGCTGCCAGCTTTGCACTCACTGCATTTTGTTATTGTGTGCAACCAGGTCGGCTTTGGCAGGCAATCAACCGTTGTCTCTTTGTACATTCATTATACCAAGGTATCACAATTCATTTTGACAATGATCGTTTATAATGCTGCACATAGCATATTTATGATGGTAGACTTAGACTTAAGACTCAATAAACAGACAGAGTGTTCACAAGAGAGAGAGAGAGAGAGAGAGAGGGAGAGAGTGTGTGTGTGTGTGTGTGTGTGTGTGTGTGTGTGTGTGTGTGTGTGTGTGTGTGTGTTTGTGTGTGTGTGTGTGAGAGAGAGAGAGAGAGTATAGAGCAAATAGAGTCAGAAAGAGGGAAGTTAAGGTAGGAGAGGGATGAGAGTGCCTCTGCTCTCTCCACTGCCTGCCTCTGTGCCTCTGTCCTCTCCACTGCCTGTCTCTGTCCTCTCCACTGCCTGCCTCTGTGCCTCTGTCCTCTCCACTGCCTGTCTCTGTCCTCTCCACTGCCTGCCTCTGTGCCTCTGCTCTCTCCACTGCCTGCCTCTGTGCCTCTGTCCTCTCCACTGCCTGTCTCTGTCCTCTCCACTGCCTGCCTCTGTCCTCTCCACTGCCTGCCTCTGTGCCTCTGCTCTCTCCACTGCCTGCCTCTGTGCCTCTGTCCTCTCCACTGCCTGCCTCTGTGCCTCTGCTCTCTCCACTGCCTGCCTCTGTGCCTCTGCCCTCTCCACTGCCTGCCTCTGTCCTCTCCACTGCCTGTCTCTGCCCTCTCCACTGCCTGCCTCTGTGCCTCTGTCCTCTCCACTGCCTGCCTCTGTGCCTCTGCTCTCTCCACTGCCTGCCTCTGTGCCTCTGCCCTCTCCACTGCCTGCCTCTGTCCTCTCCACTGCCTGTCTCTGCCCTCTCCACTGCCTGCCTCTGTGCCTCTGTCCTCTCCACTGCCTGCCTCTGTGCCTCTGCCCTCTCCACTGCCTGCCTCTGTCCTCTCCACTGCCTGTCTCTGCCCTCTCCACTGCCTGCCTCTGTGCCTCTGCTCTCTCCACTGCCTGCCTCTGTGCCTCTGCTCTCTCCACTGCCTGCCTCTGTGCCTCTGCCCTCTCCACTGCCTGCCTCTGTGCCTCTGTCCTCTCCACTGCCTGCCTCTGTGCCTCTGTCCTCTCCACTGCCTGCCTCTGTCCTCTCCACTGCCTGCCTCTGTGCCTCTGCTCTCTCCACTGCCTGCCTCTGTCCTCTCCACTGCCTGCCTCTGTGCCTCTGTCCTCTCCACTGCCTGCCTCTGTCCTCTCCACTGCCTGTCTCTGTGCCTCTGTCCTCTCCACTGCCTGCCTCTGTGCCTCTGCTCTCTCCACTGCCTGCCTCTGTCCTCTCCACTGCCTGCCTCTGTGCCTCTGTCCTCTCCACTGCCTGCCTCTGTCCTCTCCACTGCCTGTCTCTGTGCCTCTGTCCTCTCCACTGCCTGCCTCTGTGCCTCTGCTCTCTCCACTGCCTGCCTCTGTGCCTCTGTCCTCTCCACTGCCTGCCTCTGTGCCTCTGTCCTCTCCACTGCCTGCCTCTGTGCCTCTGTCCTCTCCACTGCCTGCCTCTGTACCTCTGTCCTCTCCACTGCCTGCCTCTCTTAACTTAACTTAACTTAACTTAACTTAACTTAACTTAACTTAACTTAACTTAACTTACACTGCCTGCCTCTGTCCTCTCCACTGCCTGCCTGTTTACAGAAACAGGCCAGGAGAGGAGAGATGAGAGGAGACTGCCTACCTCCATGCCAACCCCACACAGCAGACAAGATAAAGCACTTCAGATCTTTACTCCAACAGTCCTTCGTTGCTTTCTGCATGTGATGTATGTGTGCCTGTGCGTCTGTGTTTTTGTTGGATGGGGTTTTGTATGTGTGTAGCAAGCTAATTAATTAGATTGGATATGAATCAGCAAAAGTGCTAATATATGGTTCTATCTCCTACACTCTCAAGTGCAACACAACTCCAGTGCTCTCACTGCTCGACCCCTTTCTGCTCAGCTCTGCCCATGCAGATATTCTATTGCATCTCAGTCTGATATCACTTTGCCTCTCTGCCATCACATCCTCTCTCTGCTTTCTCTCTGCCATCACATCCTCTCTCTGGTTTCTCTCTGCCATCACATCCTTTTTCTCTCTGCCATCACATCCTCTCTCTGCTTTCTCTCTGCCATCACATCCTCTCTCTGCTTTCTCTCTGCCATCACATCCTCTCTCTGCTTTCTCTCTGCCATCACATCCTCTCTCTGCTTTCTCTCTGCCATCACATCCTCTCTCTGGTTTCTCTCTGCCATCACATCCTCTCTCTGCTTTCTCTCTGCCATCACATCCTCTCTCTGCTTTCTCTCTGCCATCACATCCTCTCTCTGCTTTCTCTCTGCCATCACATCCTCTCTCTGCTTTCTCTCTGCCATCACATCCTCTCTCTGGTTTCTCTCTGCCATCACATCCTCTCTCTGCTTTCTCTCTGCCATCACATCCTCTCTCTGGTTTCTCTCTGCCATCACATCCTCTCTCTGGTTTCTCTCTGCCATCACATCCTCTCTCTGCTTTCTCTCTGCCATCACATCCTTTTTCTCTCTGCCATCACATCCTCTCTCTGGTTTCTCTCTGCCATCACATCCTCTCTCTGGTTTCTCTCTGCCATCACATCCTCTCTCTGCTTTCTCTCTGCCATCACATCCTCTCTCTGGTTTCTCTCTGCCATCACATCCTCTTTTCTCTCTGCCATCACATCCTCTCTCTGGTTTCTCTCTGCCATCACATCCTCTCTCTGGTTTCTCTCTGCCATCACATCCTCTCTCTGCTTTCTCTCTGCCATCACATCCTCTCTCTGGTTTCTCTCTGCCATCACATCCTCTCTCTGCTTTCTCTCTGCCATCACATCCTCTCTCTGCCATCACATCCTCTCTCTGGTTTCTCTCTGCCATCACATCCTCTCTCTGCCATCACACCCTCTCTCTGCTTTCTCTCTGCCATCACATCCTCTCTCTGCTTTCTCTCTGCCATCACATCCCCTCTCTGGTTTCTCTCGTCGGAGGGGAAAGTGTGCTACCTTATCTTAAAGGTGGAGGGTAGGCGGTCTCTCCACTCCTCCTGGCATTTTTGTAAATCCGTTGTTGTTTTTGAGACTAAGTTGACACGACACAGAGAGATGAGTGAGAGAGGCCAGTGTGAGATGGGATGTGATGACACAAAGGTATCATCACATTAAGTCAGAAGCCGTCGGTGGCGTTCTCCTCCGCCGTCTTCTTCTCCCCGCGTGTAGCCGACACCAGCGCTATGCAAATACAACAAAAGTGCTGTCTGTACAATCTGTAGATGTGAAGACGACAGTGGCAGCATCCTCATCTGTCATCTCTCTCTCTGCCTGTCTCTCTCTCTCTCTCTCTCTCTTTCTCTCTCTCTCTCTCTCTCCCCCTGTCTGTCTCTCTCTCTCTCCCCCTCTCTGTCTCTCTCTCTCCCTCTCTCTTTCTCTATGTCTCTCTCTCTCTTCCTCGGATCCAGCTGCTCATTTGGCAAAGGAGCAAAGAAGTAAATGAAGTGCTTGAGCGGAAGGAAGGCTTCAGTGGGAAAGGGCTTGTGGATGGAGGGAGTGAGAGATGGACTATTGGTGAGGCCTTTTAAAGACACTTGATTTAAATAGCTGTCTTATTTGATTTTTTGTGTGCCTTACACAACATGAATGGGACGTTAGGCTACAACTGTCCAATTATGCTTTCAATGGCGGTGAATCTACTCAACTTGTTTCCTTGGATACTGTTTTTTTGTTGGGTCTTTTTAGTGAATGGCTGGAGCAGAGACAGCTGTGTGTGTGTAGGGACAGCAGTGTGCGTGTAGGGACAGCAGTGTGTGTGTAGGGACAGCAGTGTGTGTGTGTGTGTGTGTGTGTGTGTGTGTGTGTGTGTGTGTGTGTGTGTGTGTGTGTGTAGGGACAGCAGTGTGTGTGTGTGTGTGTGTGTGTGTGTGTGTGTGTGTGTGTGTAGGGACAGCAGTGTGTGTGTGTGTGTGTGTGTGTGTGTGTGTGTGTGTGTGTGTGTGTGTCTAGGGACAGCAGTGTGTGTGTAGGGACAGCAGTGTGTATTCATTCCGAGTGCAGAAGAGAAGGACATGTATGCCAGTATCTGTAGACGTGCAGAATAGAACAGCACTGAAGAATCAACTGACACCCAAGATACAGAGACAGAATGGCAGCTCTCTTGTTTTATATAACACATTTTGACCACAGGATCGTCATTTGGCCGTTCATTTAAACAGTGATCAGAAATCCCGCACTAGCGGCGGGCTACTGTACTGTACCTACGTCGTGACACAGCAGCATGGTGAAGGTTTTTCAGTGCCTCGTTAACGACTCATTTTTAATTGGATTATAAACTTCAACTGATGTATTTTGGATAGAAAGGTGCAACCTCGCTGCTTGCTCCAGCATTTTGTGGTTTCGATCAAGGTGGTGATGACTGAACCTTCTCACCTGGGTCCCTGTCAGCTGCTGCTCTACTGCGTCTCTATAAAGAATAAGAAGTATGGGTCGATTGTGCATTCTCCTTCTGAGAGAAAAGCAGTTCATAAGTTCCAAAAAGAGCCTCACTCACACATGTCAGAAGATGTTACTGCTATAGGTCATTATCGCAGAATAAAATAGAAGAGAGTATAATCGGGGGGAAAACCTACTTTGCAGTTACGAACTGAAGCTCATAGCTGCAGCTTTACTTCACAGCACAAACGTACAAATATAGTAGAGTAATGGAGTATGGAGACACAGACAAACACTTACACACACTATGAAATAGCAACACACACACACACACACACACACACACACACACACACACACACACAACACAACACAGGTGTTCCTCCCTGAACTCTGACTGCTCACATTTGGCCTGGTTAGTTCCCATGACAACAAATCCCATGAAAGCGCTATCAGTGCTATTTCCTATAGCAGCCACTGCTGCTCTGGGTTCAGACCTGTGAATCCCCCCACTCCACAAATGGAGTGGAACGAGTTGCAAATTCTGCCTGATATATCAGGCAATTAGGCTCGCGATCAGTAATGTTTTATTGGCAACGTTAGAAAAGCGACGACGGTCATCATGTAGTGTTGTTGATCAAAACACTCCGTTACAACAACACAACATGCGCTCGACTGAGGCAACGAGTGGCAGCAAAAGCTGTTTTGGGCCGAAGCTCTCAAACATTATTGCGGGGCATCAGAGGTCGTTTCTCATTTTTCTTTTATAAAAAAAAAGTAATGAAGAAGATATAATAAACGTTCAGCTAGTGCGAAAAGTTACTTTCCTTTGATGCAGCAACATAACGGAGCCAGAGGGGCCCTTGTGGGACTCAGTGAATCCAGAATTATTTGGCAATCGAATCATAAAAAATAAAACAGCGAGACGAGCCCTTACTTACTAAGGGATGTGTTTTCATTGCATACGAGCCCTTACTTACTAAGGGATGTGTTTTCATTGCATACGAGCCCTTACTTACTAAGGGATGTGTTTTCATTGCATACGAGCCCTTACTTACTAAGGGATGTGTTTTCATTGCATACGAGCCCTTACTTACTAAGGGATGGGTTTTCATTGCATACGAGCCCTTACTTACTAAGGGATGTGTTTTCATTGCATACGAGCCCTTACTTACTAAGGGATGTGTTTTCATTGCATACGAGCCCTTACTTACTACGGGATGTGTTTTCATTGCATACGAGCCCTTACTTACTAAGGGATGTGTTTTCATTGCATATACGAGCCCTTACTTACTAAGGGATGTGTTTTCATTGCATACGAGCCCTTACTTACTAAGGGATGTGTTTTCATTGCATACGAGCCCTTACTTACTAAGGGATGTGTTTTCATTGCATACGAGCCCTTACTTACTAAGGGATGTGTTTTCATTGCATACCCCCCGAGACACACGCACACATATTTATGGAAATCACCAGATGTATTAGAGCCGTGCAGCAAGGGAGGCTTGGTGTCTTTTTCAAGGACATTCCCAACAGGGATGGGCAGAGTAGTGCCTTTCACCGGGGGTTGAACCCGTGACCTTCCAATCGCAGGACGGTCTGCTGAACCACAGTTGAACCTGCCACCTGTAATTAAGCCAGCAGACAGAGCATAAGCACCTCTCCGCTATCTGTGCACTGTTGATGGACCTCTCATGGCGATAAGGCACAGTGGGTCACAGATAACGCACAATGGCTTTTCCGCAGACAGCCGGTCAAAAGAGGCGAGCGCATTAACATCAAACTAGATTGAATTGAACTTCACCGTGCTGAGCTGTTAAGGGCTGAGAGACACTGGACTGCTCACACATACAGCAGGAAACAATCACATTGTGCACGCTGGATTTGTCTATAATGAGACATGCAGTGTATGTACTGTACGTCAATCAAATTGTTTACGCACCAAGTTGAATTCACGGTAAAAGGGTTCCTGTGAAGCAGGGGTCATTTGCTGGTGAGTTTACTTATGGAACGGCCTAACCATAAATCCATTCCAGCCCTGAAGTAAACAGATATTTGTGAGCTGGTACCCTCTAAGTACCTCTTTACTGTATCGCTTGGCATTTCCTTGATTATGGTTTTTGTTCCTTTTACCAGCTCTTTTATGTGTGTTTTTACCTTTTATCTGGTTTTATTGGATGGTTTTTATTCGTTATCTTATGCACTGAATTGTGACATTGTTAACTTCAGTGTAATTGCCCGTTTGTGCAGCACTTTGTAACGGTTGTTTTGAAAGGTGCTATATAAATAAAGTTATTATTATTATAATAAGAAACGTGGCACAATCAGGCTCCAAAAAAGGTATGTTTCTCTGTCTGCTCTCTGTCTCATACCCCACTATTCCCCATCTCCAGCATGGTCTGCTCTGCATAGTCGTCCCGGGTCCGCTCTGCAATGGACAACTTACTTATTGCACAAAGCGAGGTAGTTCCAGTCCACTTGCTAATGCAGCCTACACCACGGCAATACCCCTACAGAGAGGCTATACCATAAGTAAGAGAGACGTCAGATGTGATTACGGTCTGGGTATGTGGCTTTGTGCGTAAATAAATGCTTGGTTAGGTTGCATGGCGTGCATGTTGCAGCCTCCTATATAGCCACTACAGTATTTCCTCAGTGCAGTGTACTGGTTGTGCACCGTGCCTCTGCTTGCTCTCTGGACCTTTACATGAGAGCACGGATGCATACTCATCGAGAGTGAAGAAGGTGACAGATACCAGGGGAGACACAACACCTCAGAAAACATTCACTTGAGTGCCCTATTTTGTGATAAAAAAAACAAATAAAAGGTGACCGTCACCTAAAGCTAAAGGTGACTAGTTTGCATCCCTGGATGAGAGTGACCTCATGCACAATAGACAGGATCCACTGTCTGTGCGTCTTCACTGACTGTGAGTAGATGGATGAAAATAGTGGCCAGAATGCTTGACAACTGCCACATCTGTAGTTAGAAAGTAGGTTTAGCAGCTCCTTAAAAAAAACCAATTTGCACCATATGCAAAGTGGACCATTTTTTCATCAGCCTATCTATAAGCTTGGCAACTCCGGTGGTTCATTTAGAAGAACATTGCATTGCAGGGAGGCTGAGGGAAGCCTAGTATGGCGGGTCTGGGGATGCTGCTAGTTCGTGGAAATGTGCACGATAACAAAGGGGGGGTGGGAGGGCAGTACATACGATCACATTTCCATCATACCCCAAGATCAATACATGCAGCAATGGTTGCAAGATGGCAGGATAGCTGACTGTATGCAGGCTGGATGGATGGAAACAAAAGAACGCGTGGACGCGATGCCGAATGAAGCGATGCATCCCAGAAACAGATAGCGTGCACTGTGCACCTACCTTGATGTTGTCAAGCGAGCGTTCTCCTATCCATATCTTCTTTGCTGGAGCGGCATTGAATATTCAGTTCAGATCTTCAGATCATCTGAGTAAAAAAAACTAGCCTCGCAAATGAAAATGCTTGAAAAATGTTGTGATGAATAAAAATAAAAAATGCTTTACAATAGTGGCTCTCAGTTCGCTCTGCTAAAGAAAAACTGTTCTTTTCATCTCCACAGACGGGCTATTTACGCCTGCTCTTGGTCAGAAAAAAAGACTCATATTGTGCAGCACTGCGCCCGTCAAATGGCTAACGGAGACTAGAACGTTATTCTACCGCAAACCGGGAGTGGGGACACGCTATCTTCACGTTTCTCCGTCATCCCGCTGTGTTTTGGTGTGGAGGATATTGAAGGCAGATAAAAGGATGCTCTCGGGCTGTGCAGCAAGCAGGTCCCTTCGCTTCTGCTGCCTACGGAAGCACGGGTGGTCCAAAAAAGGCGTTTTTATTCTGCGCATCTTACACAAGGGGAGCTGGTAATTTGCTTGAGAGGGAAATAATAATAATAACCGTACTTTCTCAGCCAGCCAGGTATACACATAGACAAGAAATTATTGCACATACTGTACACACACACATATACTACTAAAACACTGTAATATTCACGAATGTGACATTTCTTTAATCTCCTTTAATATAACTTAGGAGTTTATTGGTTATATTTTAGATAGTTTTTAGACAGGCTTTTAGTAAATGCATCATATTTTCATAAAGTGTTGTTGTGATATCTGTATAGTATACTTGTAACATGTAGGTCCTATTATAATAGGTCTTACATTTTACAAGTATACTATAACACTAGAGGATTAGTAGTTCTCTTTCATAACAGTCATATTTAATAGGATATTTGTGTGTGTACTTTCAGTATTTTATATAGTTAGCTAATATAATATGAAAGTGTTTTCATTCTGTGAACAGCAAAGCTACATACTGTAGGACTACCGGTAGCTGCCATCGCCTATAATAAAGATCTGGGATTGTTCAGATCATCATCAAGCATTAAGTATGAACAGCAAAAGCCTGACATACATTTCAAAAAGCTAAAGAAAAGTGCCTGGTTGTGTTGATTCAATCACTCAAGACCTTTCCATGATTCTGTCCTCAACCGTTTGATTTTTACCATTTTAACTTTGTCCATCCCATGTCATAATTTAGTAGCTACATAACATGATGCTGTTCTGTACATGTGTAAAATACAGCTATGGTTGTTGAGTATAAACTCTAAAGGGCCATTTTCTCTTAGCACATCTGTGAGTTGCATGTATAACAGCAACTTTAGGACCATCGGAACTCAGCCAGTCTGTTCAAGAATATGATTTCTTGCTCCATCTAGTGGAAAAAAAAAGCAGTCACTGCTGGCTAAATAAATTAAGTGATCATCAGCAGTTTGATGATTGACTTTGATTTGTGGCCTGCATCAGGTCAATGGATCACATTTATTACCGCACAGCCACAACCACAGCTTATGATAATAAGACTGTTGAATTTGACCATAGGACTGACCAAAACACTAAATGCTTTGAAGGGTAAAATAAGCAGCAACAACAGAAATGATCTTGATTGGAACATTTAATTTTTTTCAAGGACATTTATGAAGCCAGAAGGAAGATCCATATTTGTTATTATACACAATGTCAAAACAATGAGACATTTGGGTTGTTTTTTTTAAATCACCAACACATCAACATAACGTACATACATACGGTACCAACTACAGTGTCACTGAAGCCTAGGGCTGCATACAGAGCTTAGGGTCCCACAAACATCTTAGCTTCATTGTAAACCTTTTGGGAGATGAAGACGATCTTGCTAAGACATTTACGGGAGGCTGAGGGTTAAGATATAGAAAAGACAATCCAACTTTTCACTCCACTTCTTTTGCGACACTTACTCTTTTCTCCTTCAGACTTTTACAAGAGGGGGCTCAAGGAAAAACCACAAGGGAAGATTTGAGATGATTCACAAGCAGCCATGGTCTGTCATCATAAAATGTCTCTGACTCGTGGAATGATGCATTAGAAATAATAAAAAGGGCTAGTTACCTACAAAGTCTCAGTCAATACACATGAACCTTGGCATTATACTGAATGTTATGTGCATTCTGCAATTGGGGCACACAATCTTCGTTCTTCTCTGAGCCACAGTAGCAGCCGAAGGTTTGGACACTTTAGGGAACTCGGGGAAATAACCCTTTTACTCAGAATTACAAGCTACCATCAATAGGAAATAGCTGGGAACATTGCATCGTTACCTAGTCGATATTAAAGCACACACAGACCTGGGTGACAAGTATTTAACGATTGCTGTGTTGTGATGTAGCGGAAATCTAATTTTGCCACCCACTCAAGCTGCTAGCCGCCCAGATGCAAGTCTCTCTCAGGGCCAATTTGGTTGGATCACACACACACACACACACACACACACACACACACACACACACACACACACACACACACACACACACACACACACACACACACACACACACACACACACACACACACACACACACACACACACACACACACACACTCTCAGTCCGTTTCAATACAAACACCAACAAATAAGGAGATTACATAGTTAGAAAATAATTCACAAGGTCAGTATTAGGGAAGTTGTTTTGATTATGCAATGGAGTCCGCCATTTTCGCAGAGTTCTGTGAACCGGCCGCCCCACCTCAGATTGTATAATAAGCTCCCAAGTTGCACGAGACGGGCCTGGGTTTTTCATTACTTAGCACAAAGTTCTCTGCTCCAATGACTTCTACTTCAACGAGGCTGATGTATACAGCCAGCAAAAGATGATTTTGTGACTACATATAAGATGCTTTGGAGCAACAGTCTTTTGAGCCGATTCTCCACTTGACATCCAATTCATCCTATTTAAAAAAAACTATTGAAACGGATCAACACCTTGTTAAAATTGAACTCAAAAAAAGGTAAAGAGAGGCAGCTAGGACCCTGAGTGGCTGCTGCGTTTCAAACGGAGATGATCTTCGTGCTGTAAATGTTTTGGGCTAAAACGGCTGGGAGCCATAATGAATGGAATGACACAGAGGCATCGTGGACGGAGCAGAGCTGTTGATCTGCGACAGAGCGCTGACCCTGTTTCGCCTCTTGACTTAAAGTCTTGTCTTGTCCGCGCAGACTTTACTAGTGATCCCCGGATAAGTACTTAAGTCTCCTATTCCTTGAAACCTCATCGATTCTACATCAGTCCTACAGCGAGACGCCTGATAAACACTGTGTTTGGGCCACTGTGTGGATAAGGACCACTTGCTTAAGAAACAAACAAACAAAAACACTGACAGACCAGGCTACAGTACATATAATGGTGAACACCCTCATGCTTCACAGGAAAAATAATAAGAAAAAAAAATCACGTGTCCTGTATATACACCCACACACACGCACACACACAAATATTTTCAAATACTCTATAGTCTCATTTTTAACCAATCATACATGAAGAGTGGTCAGAAAAAGGAAGATGGCATAAAACTACAGACTGCTAAAATGCAGCAAGATGAGTTTTTGGGGGGGTTATTTTTCTTCCTGCAGATTAATTTGTATTATCTATCATTTGTTGTGAATTCCAATCAGGCAAGTATGCCACCTCACACCTCCTCTACCATCATGCAACCTTACACCTCCTCTACCAGCATTTGTCTGGAGCCACCATCTGTTCCACTACAAACTGGCTGGTGTTATGAAATAGTAGCAAACAAATTCTTCTTCAAGGATCCTTAAAAATATTCACATTTCTGCTCCTACTGATCCGTTCATTGAGCTCAACGTGGGTTCATTGGTCAGGTGAGGCGAGATGTGGCAAACTGCATGAAAAATACCATCACTCACCACACCTTTGTGTTTCTTGTAAGACAAAAAAGTCTGCGCACGTGCCACTCTTCAGCAAATGATGGTTAAAAACAAATCAGACAAAAAAAAAATACATTTAAATAATTTACGATGTATTTACACAATAATCCATCTTATTTTCCAGCAGTGTCTTTATAATCCTCTCATCTTCTGGATAAATCTTCTAGTCTCCCATCTTTACTTTCGACGTCTGTGGGGGGGGGGGGGGGGGGGAATGGAACCGCATAGTTATTACAAAAGTTTTGAAAACAGACGTCAAATCTAACACTTTCCAACAGCACAACTAAACAAAAAGCTTGATCATCCTTTCTGATATGACACTCCTAGAACTTTGTGGAGGCAGAAAAGGCCAAGGTTACTTTATTTGTACCCATAGGTTGATTTGGTTGCAGAGAGAGTCACAGAGTATCTTTGCCTTGAGATCTCTGAGAAGTCTGCAACAAGGGTCAAGGAGAGGTTGCAAGGAAATAAACGAGACGTTTTAGATATCGCTGCATTCCAGTGCACCTCGGAAATGTCATATTTACGAGTGGGAAGCTGGGAAATTTTGATGATACCCAAGTTTCCCACTTGTAAATATGGCATTGGAGGGCTGTTCATGTGCTCGTAACTCGTAAATACGGCAAACACAATATTTCCAAAGTGCACTGGAATGCAGCATTATTAGCCTGTGTTTACCTATCAGCTGCTATTTATTCCTACTAGGGCTGGCAACAATTCAATATCATCTTCTTCATCATCTTTCAGTGGAATTACATCCTACCAATATTATTGGGCAAAAAAGGCGCGGTGCGCAATTGCTCAATACCAGTTGAGTGGGGGCGAGGCTGCAGCAGCCGAACTGCATCTGCGAGCGAGACCTCGAGAGTGAACCAACGAGGCACGGTAAAAATGAGCGATGAGGACGACGATGACGAGGAGGCACGGGAGGAATGAGCACCGTCTGTTCGGCGGACGTGGTGAAGGACGCTACGGTTTTGTTTCACACAAAAGCCCCACTCACACTTACAGCTGACAGCTATAAAAGTAACTATAAAATATAACGATATGCTGTTGCTCAAGCATTCACACTGTAATTGGTGCTGAATATTCAGAGAAAAATTTGAGCATGATTATTTTAATGACGTACTTTTATTTTACCTGCTCGCTAAACTAAATAACGATATAGGATTTGGGTCCATGCATTGCCGCAAAAGAGAGATGACAGATCATATTATGGTGCTTTCATTACATTATTGTGCTTTGTTTATATGAGCGCTAATGTACTAATGGTCACCAAGTTAATCTACAGTATTAATTTCTTTACCTGTAGGAGACTCTGCACACCATATATAGTGTGGATCAAAGAGTAAAGTCTCCTGCAGCCCATGTTGAGAGAAACACCTGCGACTTCACTGTGGCTAAACGGGTTTCAACAAGCTACTGGAGGGGTCTGTTGTTAACTCTCAAGTCATATTAAAAACATAGGATAATAGCACATTTGTGGTCAGGTTGACCAAGAGATCCTGCTATTTTGTTAGCATCATGCTAGCAAAAGGTAGCAATTTAACTAGCTTCTTTTGTTTTGTGTGCAACAATTTCTTCTTCTTATCTTACATCTTTTTATAATTCCCTTTCTAAGTGTGAATGGGCCTTTAACGTTACCATGCAGTTAAAGCCAGTGAACATCAGTTTGATTATTTAATGTGATTTTGCATACATAAGCCATATTATGATATATAGATAACAAAGAATATATATACTGTATATAATTCATATAATTATCTAAAATTACAATATAATTTTATCATTTCAGATAACATTCTGGTGATAATGATTTCACCCATATCGCCCAGCCTCAATTCATACCCTAAAGAAAACTAAAAATGTGGTGAAGAAGATATTCATAAAAAAGTAAGCAGTCCGTCACACTCACCTGCAGAATGGCGACGATGACACCAAACAGGCCGATCGCACTGCCAAAGATTTCCACGATGAGGATCTTCACAAAGAGGCTGGCGTTCTGGGCGTCCGCCAAGGCCGCGCCGCTGCCCACAATGCCCACGCAGATGCCACAGAAGAGGTTGGAAAAGCCCACAGTCAAACCAGCACCGAACATGGAGTAGCCTATTGGGACAGGAGCCAAATCGGTCGCATTTAGTTTAGTTTACCTTACTCAAAATGCAACGTGCCTTGTGGCTGCATTATATTATGGTCTATTGAGGCTACTGTTGGCAGAGACATCCCCCTGTATGACTGTTACATTATGGTCTATTGCACCTCCTGGTGGTAGAGACACCCCCCTGTATGACTGTTACATTATGGTCTATTGCACCTTCTGTTGGTAGAGACACCCCCCTGTATGACTGTTACATTATGGTCTATTGCACCTTCTGTTGGCAGAGACACCCCCCTGTATGACTGTTACATTATGGTCTATTGCACCTTCTGTTGGCAGAGACACCCCCCTGTATGACTGTTACATTATGGTCTATTGCACCTTCTGTTGGTAGAGACACCCCCCTGTATGACTGTTACATTATGGTCTATTGCACCTCCTGTTGGTAGAGACACCCCCCTGTATGACTGTTACATTATGGTCTATTGCACCTTCTGTTGGTAGAGACACCCCCCTGTATGACTGTTACATTATGGTCTATTGCACCTTCTGTTGGCAGAGACACCCCCCTGTATGACTGTTACATTATGGTCTATTGCACCTTCTGTTGGCAGATACACCCCCCTGTATGACTGTTACATTATGGTCTATTGCACCTCCTGTTGGTAGAGACACCCCCCTGTATGACTGTTACATTATGGTCTATTGCACCTTCTGTTGGTAGAGACACCCCCCTGTATGACTGTTACATTATGGTCTATTGCACCTTCTGTTGGTAGAGACACCCCCCTGTATGACTGTTACATTATGGTCTAATGCACCTTCTGTTGGTAGAGACACCCCCCTGTATGACTGTTACATTATGGTCTATTGCACCTCCTGTTGGTAGAGACACCCCCCTGTATGACTGTTACATTATGGTCTATTGCACCTTCTGTTGGTAGAGACACCCCCCTGTATGACTGTTACATTATGGTCTATTGCACCTTCTGTTGGTAGAGACACCCCCCTGTATGACTGTTACATTATGGTCTATTGCACCTCCTGTTGGCAGAGACACCCCCCTGTATGACTGTTACATTATGGTCTATTGCACCTCCTGTTGGCAGAGACACCCCCCTGTATGACTGTTACATTATGGTCTATTGCACCTCCTGTTGGCAGAGACACCCCCCTGTATGACTGTTACATTATGGTCTATTGCACCTCCTGTTGGTAGAGACACCCCCCTGTATGACTGTTACATTATGGTCTATTGCACCTTCTGTTGGTAGAGACACCCCCCTGTATGACTGTTACATTATGGTCTATTGCACCTCCTGTTGGTAGAGACACCCCCCTGTATGACTGTTACATTATGGTCTATTGCACCTCCTGTTGGTAGAGACACCCCCCTGTATGACTGTTACATTATGGTCTATTGCACCTCCTGTTGGTAGAGACACCCCCCTGTATGACTGTTACATTATGGTCTATTGCACCTTCTGTTGGTAGAGACACCCCCCTGTATGACTGTTACATTATGGTCTATTGAGGCTACTGTTGGTAGAGACACCCCCCTGTATGACTGTTACATTATGGTCTATTGAGGCTACTGTTGGTAGAGACACCCCCCTGTATGACTGTTACATTATGGTCTATTGAGGCTACTGTTGGTAGGGATATCCCCCTGTATGATTGTTTACATTATGGTCTATTGAGGCTACTGTTGGTAGAGACACCCCCCTGTATGACCGTTAAGTTATGGTCTATTGAGGCTACTGTTGGTAGGGATATCCCCCTGTATGATTGTTTACATTATGGTTTACTGAGGCTACTGTTGGTAATGTAGACATCCTCCGGTATGACTGTTGATTATTGATGGCTCGACAGACTCCATTGCTCTTGGATTCAGAGGGACTGACGCCAAAAACAGACTTCTACCATTGACGTGTTATATAGTAGAAACATGTTCTGCTATGAAACAATGTTGTAGCTGCATTGAACATATCTCAATGTGATGTGAAGCCAGCCACCTTGGGCCAGTTATCATGGGAATAAGATAAATAAATACTCCCAACACAAGGTGCCTAGAAATGCAAGGTAGATCATCAGTGGCTGTGTTTTTAGAGTGGATTTTGTCTTTAACTCCAGTATTCAGTAGCGTTATGCCCATTTTCTTACCAGCTTGGTAGTTCCTTGCGCCAATAGTCTCAGGTGTTGTTCCACTGAAGCTCTACAAAAGAAGAGAGGTTTATTTATTTATATTTTTATAAAATCGCTCACATAGCCTTGCTCAGTTTTCCAACGTCATAGTCAACTTCCTTCCTGCTCGGGGCAAAAGCTGTTAGTACTGGCTGTCCCATATGGACCCAGGTTCAATTTATGCTTGTGCTGTTCCGTGTGCAACAGTCCTCCTTGTCTGTCATGGTCTCTGCTTTCGGCAGCAGTACAGTAAATAAACTGCACACTATCCTTGATCACGACCTAAATAACAAAAGGCTTCTTACTTACCTCTGCCATGTTGCTGATGACAATAGCCATGATGATCCCGTAGATCGCAACGGCTTCGCAGAAAATGATGCTAGAGAGGGAATGAGACAGAGAAAGAGAGAAAGATCAGTTATCTATACAGTTACTACAGGATAATAAAATAAAGCAGTAATTTGTTGCCTCTGTTGCTGTAAAAGCCACACATTACAAGCTACACATATCGACACAGCGGTCAGAGGGCGGCCTGAAGTGCTAAAGTGTTGTCGTAAAAGGAGCCTACAGCACCTGACCAAATTCTTGGTTTTGATCCGTGGAGCCTTGACACCTCCGCCAATGATGCTGGAGCCAGTGATGTAGATTCCCCTGGAAAGCACAAGCCAACAACAATCAACACAGCATCCTCAACACGACAGAGGACTACCAGGTGATACAAGGATTAAGAGGCTACAGCAATAAGGAACTGCTCATCATCTCTACTCTTACAACTATTCTGAAAAAGGCTGCGAAATTAACAGCCAAACAGTCTGATAAATGCCAGCTGTGGCTGGTGGGTTTTTCCACTGCACTAAGCAACATTGGCAGGTAAATAATCATTGTTTGAAGGTCCTACCCTAATTCATATTTAGCTCAATTGTGAAAGTGACTGTCAGATTTTGTTTTATTCATCATCCACTGTGACCAGTAGACATAAAAATGCTTACCAGTAGTTTGTATTAAACATAAAAAAGAAACAACATTAAATGTTTTGGCACCATTTAATGTGAACGGAACTTATTTCATGGATATTGTTTCACCTGCTATTTCCAACTAGAGGGGAACACAACTCTGTGTCAGAGGGTGTTGTTGGATTGCTAATTCTAGGATTTTTCCACTTCCACAATCCTACATGATGTTTTCTGAGTGTTTACAGAAAGAGGAAATCATTCTGTAAAAGACCACAATGTAAAATGTAATCTGAGCTCGGTTCATCTCCAGTTCCTCTGAGAAAAAGGGAACATTGGTGGGAGTTAGTTTTAGAATTTGAGAAGAACAAACAAGTAGCGGTAAAATATGTTTGTAGCAAACAGATTTTATGACCACACTTGCTGTAAATTGTTGGGCTTATTGTGCCTTTTTTGAAATCACAGCCGAGCTTAAGCCTAACAGTGCTTCGTCTGCATGTTTTCCAACAAACAAGTCCCGGCGCAGCACATCAAACTCACAAAGAGACGTAAAACTAAATGTCACCCCTCGAGTGCAGGCTGAGTAAGCTACTTTTCAGAGTGTTAACAGGGGGGAAAAACGGACTGTTTGGAGCACAAAAATCTCTTGTAGGCGTATTTCTTTTATGGATTTGTCATCCTGTCGACTTAAAGAAAATGCAATTTTCTACTTCGTGTGATCTTTAACATCTATAAAGACATTCCCTTTAGATTCCCTTTAGACATTAGCTTTAAAATACATACATGTATTCTGGGGTTTATTTTTTACCTATTTACGCAGGGAAGGTTAAGCCTTTTCCGCAAAGTCCCCTTTCTACACTATTAAACACACAACAGCTGGAAAATGCCCGGTACTGCAATCTTCCACTGTTAATGGCAACTGGAGCAGCTGGGCATTAAGAGCCTTGCACAAGGGCACTTCAACCGTAACTGAAGGATGAGTCATTTTCTATCTTCCCCTTAAAAGTGTTTCACAACCACTTTAGGGATTCAAAATGGATAACTGTCTGACATCTTATTGGAATAACACTTGATGAAGCGTTTGTCCATTCAAGAATAAAATATATTCTCCAGAGAAGGGAGACGGTGTGCGGGAGTTTTCTGTTCTACTCAATTGACAAAATTTTAATTTAAATGTTCAAAAACACAAATCATTTTCAATGGCCCAACACTACTGACGCCAACAAACAACCTTGGCACATCTGCTCCAACTTTGGTAGATTTTGGATACTAAGAAGTGTTTTTCCACAAGATTTATGGAAGTACAATAATCATTTGTCTATTTGAATGCAAAATGACTGACAAAGGACGAAACGTGAGCTTAGAATTACAAAGTTCTATCTGCCTTCAGGATAGTTCTGAGATATTGAGCTTCAACATTTCAGCATCCATTTGAGTTAAATAGTGATGGGTCCTTTGGTTTTGGGAATTCTCAAAAACTCAAAAATCATTATTCAAAAGGTAACACCACACATATGTCAATAAGCACTCGAATAGGTGCATGAGACTAAGTCAGTTTTGACAAAAAGGTCAGCTAGAAGCTAGAACCTCATAATTCAATATCCAAATCACGAAGTAAGCAGACTGCAGTACAGGTCATGGGAGTTTTTTCTTTATATCACAAAAGAAAATGTGCTCCAGTAACTTAAAGCCCCCCCTCCAGTCAGTTTTGGCTGCTACGTTTGCTAACAAGTGTTCTGGGTCAAAACGCAGCAATAGTCACTTTTAACCAGTTCGAGTTACGCTCTTTCCATATCTTTTCCATATAAGTCACCAGCTTTGATATCTGTTGGCTGGTTGTTGATATTTATAACAATATTGTGGCTTCTGGATGAACATTTTGAGGAGATACAGTAGAGGCAGCCATACTGTTTCCGGTCTACCGGCTGGAAGGAAGACAAAGATCGTATATCGAAGGCAGGAGCGAGGCTCTTATGCTTTTTGGACAACAGTGCTCACGCCATGATGTTGCAGTGGAACAAGGTATAAGCCTTCGGTTCTTACCAATAGATGATCTTTGGCGCAAATGATGACGTGCGTTGTTACAGCACATGCATGTTTTCATAGAACATCAATGTTGTACAGGTAGGAAAAAGTGAGTGGAGGGGGGCTTTAAACCATCATAGTGAGAGAATGGGTGCTGTGTGAAAAGCAGGTCACTTTGCTGCTGACACTTCAAATCTCACACCAGCAGTATGTGATGGGAGCATCCAGTTAAGAGCATAAAAGAAAAGTGATAATTAGGCTTAATCTGCTGGTGCATCCAGGCCTTCAATATAGCACCGCCCCTGGCTTACATATTCGCAGCACCTGACGGAGAGGGTGCAGTAAGCACTTTGAGCTGTATTCCTTGTGGAGTACTCACCAGGCTGCCCCTACCACAGACAGCGAGATGGCCAAGCCAATGCCCAGGTTGGCCCACATAAAAGGAGAAGTCTCTGTCAGGAACCTGGGAGAGAAGAGGGACACCTTATTCAAACTACACTGCAGTGCTGCCAAAGTCAAAGCTTTGGTGTTGTAACCAAGACCAGTGTAATTCTATCTATCTATCTATCTATCTATCTATCTATCAATCAATCAATCAATCAATCAATCAATCACTACTGGGTCAAGGGGGACATGTCAGGGTGGTTCAAAACACATTGAAAATGTATTTAGGCCCCATGTTGAAATCCATGATAAAGGATTGTTTTGTACAAAAGCCATCCAAAACATGTTTATTGAATTGCAGATATGGCACCTTTATGCAAGGACTACTTACCATGCCACATCAAAGCGGAATCCTAGGTCAAAAATCGTGTAGCAAATACCTAAACAAGAGGAAGGAAATCAGTCTTAAAATACTACTGGTATGAATATGAAATACATAAATGTAGATTTTTGCATGCATGTCCATGCCTGACGTTGAGATTCATATATTTAAGATGAAAATAACCTGTCTCTTGTATGACGCAGAATCACAATTAATGCAGTTTAAGCCATGGAAAGAAAGTGTAGCCCTAGTGTGATAACTCACCCTCACATGAGAAGTGCGTTAGCTTGCTCAGCTGCTATGTAACGTTAAGCTAACTGCTACATGACATTAGCAGAGTGTCAAAGTCTTTCGACATTGTATAATTTCGATATTATTACGCAATAATGATTGTTTCGGTGTCAAATAGCGTTTTAATTACCAATATGCACGAATCTTGCTTAAAATCAAGTATACTAACAAGATGGAACGCTGTCCACCCAGCGTTTAGTCGGATCCCCAAGGCAGCTGTCAAACACGATAAGTCATACACACCATAACATCGACAGTATGAATGAAATCACTGTCCTTGATACGCAGGTCTAACAAATATAGCGTTAGTGTTTAGTTCGCGAATTCCATCATTCCGACTACGTTAGGTGGAAAATATCACCTTACCGACTATTAGTATGGTGCTCCAGAAGGCCAAAGTGACCCCGGTGTATAGAATGGCGTGTCCGTTCATCATCCACTCCAGTAGCATCTATCCAGCGGTGTAAAGTTAGCAGCCAGATATATTTGGCTCAGTTTTCAGTTCTGACGCCAATAAGGCTCCCAAACACGTAAATAACGTTAATATGGTTTTACAGGCGTCTTGGCTTCAATCGATGGAGGAAAACCCGAAGAGCATCGAAAAGGGAAGCTGGGCTATGTCAGCTGATCAAGCTTGACTAGCATGTGACCAAAAAAAAGCGTGACGACTGGGAGGCTGCGTCCGAAGAGCATTGAATGTAAGCGTAGTAATTTTTTGACAACAGCGCTGCCGCCATCTTGGCCTGAAAAAAACCGCGTCCTTGGCCAATGGGACAACAACACAGAACCATGACGGCTAATCAGATGTGTCTCTCCTTCAGGCCAAAATGGCAGATTTGCTGTGCGCCGGTGTTGCAATAATATATCTCAATGGTTGGTTGCAATCCTTGTAGAAACTACGTGTTGAGGTAATATTGCTCATTCTTCGTCAGGTACAAGCAGCATTTTGGTTTTATATTGTGCCATACAGATATTGTATTTATAGCATAAAAGATGAAGAGGATAAGGCAGCAACCGAATGTGTCCTAGGAAGGCAAGCTACATATGCAGCGCTCGTAGTGGACGCTAGATGTCGCTCTTGGAGTTGTTGAAAAGACCATGAAAACAGTAGGGGTTGTACCCTTGTACCTACCTGTAGGAAGGAATGTCCTCATAAATGAATTATTATCAACATTTACTTGGAAATAAATGAATTATTAAATATGATTTGTTGAATTCATTATTTTCTATGTAGTTATGTTTGACTGTGTTTTGACAGCTGCGTGTATGAATGTATATAAGGTGCTGTATTCACCAGGCGGAGGGGTCCTTTCTATCTGTTTCTATTCTATGAACATTCCTTCATGAAACTGGAACGTGATGAATTCAGAATAAACGATTCACAAATTGTCAATAGATAGAAACCTTTTGAAGAGTGATCATCAGGGTATTTATTCTATTCATTGCATTGATCTGTGATTTCAACACTGAAAACTACTCGATAGTGTATCTGAATGATCTGAATTTCAGAAAATCAAATAGTCACCGTTAAGTTGACTCACAGCACAACTCCTCTTTCTGCACAGAAACATCTGCTTTAGTATGAAATCCAGCCAAACCTCGGACCTTATATTCTTAGTAGGCTACGTGTAATATTATCTTCTTGAGAGACAAGAAATACTATACTATCTCATGCTCATATTTTATGAGTAGATGACACTGTATAAAAGACTATGGGAATTAAGTCAACAGTGTATGCTAAACTGATCTCAGTGGACTCTTTTCCTTTGAGATGTTAGAGCAGCATGTCATTGCCCTCCAGCGATTATGGCAAAAAGCCTAGAATCTTCCCTCCTTTTTATATACTGTATACATGCAGTATATACACCACGTCTTGGATTAGTTACAACTGTACAGTATGGAATATACTGTGGGACCATCGGAAAATTCCACACCACAGAAGTAGCACAGGGAAATGTTCGTTTTACTTAGCCCCACCTCACAGGGAGGTCAGGGTTCAGATACCCTGCTGCCCAAATATATGTGATGATTTGGTTTGCTTTGTTCACATCAACAACTTAGTGAGGTCGAAAAGGAATAATTCTTGGAGACAAGAAGATCTACAGGTGCGGTGATCATGTTTTGCTGTGACGGCAACCGCAACCCTGACAGCAATCTGTAAGATGGAGTCCACACGTTGTAGCTGTGGGAACATTTTTAACAGAATTGTTGTGGCAAGAGGGGCCAGCGGAGCACAGGTGGAGAGCTTTGCAATGTGTCTAGGCCTGCTTTGCCAGAAACACATACAGCAGCTGTAAACTGCTGCTGCTCAAAGATGCAGTGAGCAAATGATCCACAAGAGCAGACCTGAGCAACTGTGTGATGGCTGCTCTCTCTGAAGCCAATTCACTATAATCATCTCTGGGGCAGTGTGGAATATCCCCCCACCCCCCCTTAGCACAGCGACATGTATTACGGGGGCGAGGCAAAAGCATTTTCAATGTTCTCTCCTGTCCATTTTTCACTTAAAGTAAAGTAAAATAAAATAAAGAAAAAGAAATACAAATACATTTTACCTTGTACAATCTGGGAGAGGTAAAGTGTGTACATAAGAGTATAAACGGGTGAAACGTCATGGTGATGTAAGGTTTCCCATGTGGCAGAGAGAATATGAAGGGACCCAGTATTATGTGAGACAGTGTGGAATATTTACAGTATATGATAATAGAGAACCGCAGGAATGAGTCTGGAAGACCTGGATGTTAACACTTCTGGTTCCTTCGTCTAAAAGTTTTTTTGCATTTTCAGAATCCACAAGGCGGATGGGCCAATCAGGGACCTGCCTCGTAGTTGATATTGTAATTGGCCAATCATGAACCGCGCTGGCAAAACAGTAATGGCTCTCCGGCTGGAGCAGTAACGTCAACGTTCGTCAAGTTAACACAGCCATAAGTGCAGTGTTTTGCTGAAATAGACTCAATAACAACAATAAACAAGAACAGGTGTATGCAACTGTTTCTCTGCGGAAAACGTTTTTGCCGTTCTTCCGAGTGGATTTGAATTTGACTGCTATATGCTCATTGGCTGAAGGACTGGTTACTTCCCACCCACTGAAATGACTGTGCACAGCTCGCCCAGACGGATCCACGGAACCAAACAAATCCAGATGGTTTTAACCAGGCTATGAAATAAGGTCTGTGGTTAACAAAAGTTTATGAAACGGCGAATTTCGTGTTCAGCAAGATAATCTTCTGAGGATCACTTTTATGAAGCGTTTTCTGAAAATCAAGATTTTTTAAACAAAGTTCGCCGTTTCGTTTTTTTTTAAACCACAGACCTTATTTCAGACATTTAACCGAAATTCTCATACAAAAATCCCATTGACTTTTAGATGAAGGAACCAGGAAGTGCAGGGACTTCTGGGTAAGCCTACAAAAATGCGTCATCCGCAGGCTAGCTTCTTGGCCCACTTTGGCAGCCTGCATGGAATTCAGACAGTGCCCTCTATCGTTGCAACGGCCTAAAAACTGCGCTTAGTGCCAGGCGCAGCGCAGATTAGTGTGGGCGTGGACCGGCCCAATCGATATTTTGGTGTCGGCGCTACATGCAGCCTTAAGCATTATAACCACGCCTTTTAAGCGTAAAATTATGCACAACCTGCTCATTGGTGAACTGCAGTTACTCAATGACATTCTGCCTTTCGAAGCTCCGATCCACTCGATCCATGTCCGGGTTTTGGCTGCATGCTGTCATCTCTTCATGCCAATTTGGATATCTCAGCACATCACAGATCATAGCCTGAATGAAACAATTCAACCTACAGCCAGGCAAATACAGATCTGTTCAGCAGGGCTGATGCGGTCTCCCTGTAGCCTACAATATAGAAGGTTAACTATCGGTGACTGATATGCATCCAATTCCATGATTGTTATGTTGTAAACATAACTTTCACAATAGTGAACAAGCACCCCCACTCGGCTCATTCAGGGCAGTTAGTTTTATAACTTTTAGACGACCTGCTGCACAGGCTAAATCATGCACATAAATATAGCCTACATTATGTAAAGTCATTGCATAAATGTGTTTTTATTGTAAAAGTACATGTGAAGTAAGCCAAGTCTTATTGGAGCGGAGTCCGCTCAGCGGACATCACGCTATCACTCATATACCACCTGGATTACATATATGTTTCACATAGGGTTGTGTTTTCATTTTTATGTTTTATTTTGTCCAATATTGAAATGTTCCAAAATTGCATCTTGTGTTAACATACATATTATTTATATCTACCACTTAGTCTATTTAGGCTGATTTGGTTGCTATTTATTGTTGAAATGTATTAGCCTCAATGCATGCTGGGAGATTTCACATGTGTGGCTTTGGTAGGGGGAGCGCACAGGTAGGATGATGCAACAGCCTCTGAATGACAGGGGCTCAAAACTACGGTATAACAACTTTTTTTTCATCAGTCATTGTGCCTGTCTGCATGAGAGAGAGGGAGTGAGAGAGAGAGAGAGGGGGAGAGAGAGTGAGATGGCAGAGGAGAGCTCCGCACAATTACGCACAGTATCCTAATATAACCGGTGCACTGAATAAGGCCTGGTTTTGAAAAGTGCTAAGCGCTAAATTAACGCCAGGAGGAAGATATCGTTAAGCTGATATTTAAGGCCGAAACGCCCATTCTGGCACTGCGCCACGCCTCTTCGGTGTAAAGCGCATTTCGGGGCCTAAAACCATGTTGCTATCTTCCCGAGGCAGGCGCAAGGCGCGTTTTTTTTGCGTTTAACGCCAGTCTTTGCGCCTAAGGCCACTGGGAAGATAGGGCCCAGTATCTTTGGTGGCAGGCAAGGGGATTCACGGGGCAGAGGTAATACAGTTGTCAACAGGAATCTGTGTTTGTTTTGGCAGTCTGCTTTGGGACAAGAGGATGAGTGACGCGGATGGTAATGGCCATTGGCCACTGATGCAGCAGCTTGGTTGGGGGTAAGGCAGCTCATGAAATAAAAAGCAGGGAGGCTGCTCAAGGGCTGGCAGTTTGCCTGGAGGCAACTTTTCTGAGGCTATCTCACTCACATAAGCCTTGGATATTGTTGAGTCACTCGTCTCGACTGCAGATGAAGTGACAGCAGGGGTTAGAGAGGCAAGAAGTTTCATTGTTGCTTCCCGGCGGCAGCATGTTTGCTTGATCCCCTCTGAGGTCAGTCAGCTCAGTGAGCCGTGGAAGAGATCGCTTCTGTCTGCAGTAGCTACAGCTCAGCCATCTCTGCATGCTCTTTTGATTTTGAAATTAGATGCAAGATCAGTATTCAGAGGCAGGCATTTGTTTATGCAGTGTTTCTGTGCAGAGGGACGTGTGTAATCTCACTAACATCAATTCCATTTTGCTGCGGAGATTGTTTCCTCTACCCTGAGGCTATTTTGATCACATCCAACAGTCTGCACACTCTTAACTTTGCTGTCACTCTGCACTTTAATCGCAGTCTAGAGGATGAGATATGGGAAATCAAATTGCTGAAAATTGCCCTGACTTCATTGCCTGGGTCCAGACCTTCGAATCTGCCCTGTTTAAAAGGTTTCGCGTCAACATCAGGCCGGCTGGCCGGCCCCCGGAGCAGATTCTGGGCTTCTGGGTCTGGTTAGGTCCCTGAAGCCGCTTCTGGATGATGCTTTGGCGATGGCATCATCACTGCATCGATGACCTCCACAATGCTGCCTGTGACATCATCGTGCTACCACTGCACCACTGTGTCCCCAAGCTGCTTAGGGACCTACAAGCAGGTCCTGACCGTACTCTAAAGAACGGCAACCAGATGGTGGTGGTAAAGATGGTTGAACGTGAGATTTCTGTACAGCCAAACAAGGTGAAAGGATCTTCCTGCCAAGAATTCCTCACCATGAGAGAAATGATGAGCTTCCTTTCACCTTTGTCAGACACCAGTTCCCAATCAGATTGGCTTTCTCAGTTAACATCAACAATGGTCAAGTGCAGCAGCAAGAGAATGACTGAGTTGGCATTTACCTACCTCCAGAGATGGGAAGAAACTAAGTACAAATACTTTGTTACTGTACTTAAGTAGGATTTTCAGGTACGTTACTGAGTATTTATTTTTCTGACAACTTTTTACTTTTGCTCCCTACATTTTAACAGAAATATCTATACTTTCTACTGCTTACATTTTCAAAACAGGCTAGTTACTTTAGTTATAATGCACAACTCTCTCGTCGCACATCCAAAACAAGACACAGTCTAAATAAGGCATGGCCGATGATGTCACAAATAAATCACGGATGAGGTCACAGATGATGTCATCAGTGATGTCGAGCATAGGCATGTCATCAGTGAGTGATGTCATCAGTGAGTGCAGTGATGTCACTTGATCAATTGTGATGTCATAAGTGAGTGATGTCATCAGTCATGTTATTATGTCATGTAGTAATGTTATGATGTCATAATGTCCAACCCACATTCAGTCCCTTCATAATGCCCAGCGTTGCCAGGTGCACCAATCAATAATGCCAAAATTCCCATAATGTACGATAATTTGATCATTTTGTGACACTTACTGTAGTTGTAAAGCGCCCCTGCAGCTCGCCAAGCTGTCCCTGCAGCTCGCATTCACAGCTCGGCTGCTGCACAGCCTTGCCCACAACTTGGCTGCTGTGTGGCCAATGAGACCAGCATCACTGATGTCAGATTTATGACATCACTGATTATGTCATCAGTGGGATTTATGACATCACTGATGATGTCACAGTGGAATTTATGACATCCTGGATGATGTCACAGTAGGATTTATGACATCACTGATGATGTCACAGTGGGATTTATGACATCACAGTGGGACAATCACAGTGGGACAGAGAAACAAACAAACAAGCAAACAGAGAAACAAACAGAGCCCCAGCTCCCATACTGATACATGTACACTAATATGTATCCTATGTCTGTCTGTTTATACATTTGCAGCCAATCATGCATTCATGTCCCCTAGGACAGAGTCATTTTAGTTCCGTGGTACATAGACTACACAGAACAGAGAAATACTTTTTACTTTTGTACTTGATTGCATTTCAGAGCCTGTGGTACATAAAATTGCCTAAGGCGGCGTTTACACACAATGCGTTTCATTTGAGCTGCCAGCGTCTTTCTGCAATTCATTCTCTATGTAAGGACGCCCTAAACATACTCCTCTTTCAAGGAGTGCTCTGGGTGTTTTTAAGCTGAAAAAGTTTAACATTTGGAGGAAAAGCACGCTACTCATCTTTTCACTCCTCCTACATTTTCTCCTCCAAGAGGGATCCTCAACCTCCGCTGCTGCCAGAATTGGCAATACTCTGGCTTTCATGTTGACAGTGAATAACATCAAACAGACAAAACCAGCTGGCTACCGTCCGTGTGGTCGTTGTGTCTGGGGCCGGTTGAACCAACTGGTCTTACGACTGGTCTTAAGCTAAGTCGGTCGTAACCTTATGACCTAACAGCTATGCCGGTTGCACCAACAGGGCATAAGCCTTCTTCTCACTAAGACCGGGCATCCAGAGCAGGCGTAAGGTGCAGTATAGTGACGGCGCGGCTTGAAAATGGCACGTCGTCTCGTTTATCGGCTCTACAATGAGCGAGCATTTAGATGGGAGAGAGTAATTAGGGACAGAAGCAGTCCAGTGGACATGTATAATGACGAGGAGCTGATTGAGAGGTTTCAAACTGGCAGATGGGGGGAGGGGGGAGAGAGAAACGATTCAACCTTTACCTGTTTACTCACCTATATTTGGCTCTCTTTCAAATAATACAGCCACGTAACTACGTTCATTCATAAAATGATTAAATTGCACGACATTAATGGTTTGTAAAGTGTAATTTAAGCACCCGCCCACTCAGACATACATCGTGAAATGTGGCTTTCACATGGATGCGCATTGCTACGACCCGCATAGTAAGCCCTGTTGGTGCAACAGGCGTAAGTCCACTCTAAAGACTGGTCTTAACTAAGACCGACGTAGGAGTTACGACCAGGCATATAGACCAGTTGGTGCAACCGGCCCCCAAACTGTACTGCAAAAAAGAAAAACGCTCCGTGCGCTGTTTTGTGCACAATGGAAGCACTCTCAACATGATTTCCATAGCGTTCTAACTGAAAAAAGTGCATTGGGTGTGGGTGGGTGGTGGTTAGTCACGATTTTGCGGGCTGACTGTGACATCATCAGTGATGTCATAAATCAGGGATTGTGATGTCATTAGTGATGTCACTTGAGCAATTGTGATGTCATCAGTGATGCCACTCGAGCAATTGTGATGTCATCAGTGATGTCATAAATCATACCTGGCTGAGGCTATATAAGTGGTGGAAGATGCAAGGAAAGCCATGAGAAGAAGAAGCCGCTGCTCGCGTATGATAATTTCCCTCCAAAAACGATCATTTTGACCCTCAGGTACGATAATTCAACATTTACCACCTGGCAACACTGATAATACCTTCTGTTTGAGACACAGCATACAAGTCAGTGTGGTACAGTGACACATCTGAAGGAATGGCTGCTCAAGCAGAGCAATGCGACATACGGCTCTTCAAAGCCGCCTCGGCAGGAGACCTGGACACACTGAGGAGCCTGCTGCAGGAAGACCGCTTCAGAAGGCTGATCAATAAGGGGTGTCTTTATTCGTGTTGGTGGACCCTTCTGGCGCGCGCAGCCTCGCGGGGTCATGCTGCCTGTGTGGATTACCTGATCACACAGGGAGCACAGGTAGACCTAGCTGT
Organism: Poromitra crassiceps; assembly: GCF_964638095.1. Lineage (NCBI taxonomy): Eukaryota > Metazoa > Chordata > Actinopteri > Beryciformes > Melamphaidae > Poromitra > Poromitra crassiceps. The sequence continues at coordinate 32,196,051 of NC_139635.1, read as the reverse complement.
ATCTGACAAGTATAACAGGACACCTCTCTCCTGGGCCGTGTGCCACGGTCGCCTGGACTGTGTTCGGATCCTCCTGGAAGCCGGGGCCGAACCTAACAGAAGCACACATGGCTCACTCACCCTGATCTACTGTGCTGCCCGGGATGGAAGGCTGGAGATACTGCAGGAACTCATCAGGTGCCGTGCTGCTGTTCCTGTTGACATAGACACTGATCACACCCTCGAGAGGTCTCCTCTCTACATCAGTGCTGTACGCAACCGCCTGGACTGCTTCCGCCTGCTGCTCCAAGCCGCTGGCGTTCTGACCCGTGACTTGGCTTCTCGCTTGCTGGATAAGGTGCTGTGTAACAGGTGCAACACGGCCTTCATTCAGCTGCTGCTGGACCACGGTGCTGACCCGGCCCTGGTGACCACAGACCAGGCACAGCTGGAGGAGAGGGCGGATCCTGAGGCTCTCAGGGTCTTTCTGGAGGCCAAGAGATGTCCTCGCAGTCTGGCCCACGTGTGTCGGATCCGGATCCGCCAAGTGCTGGGCACACATCGCCTGAACCAAGTCCACTCCTTACCGCTAACACAAGTGATGAAGGACTTTGTGCTCCACCAAAACTGACTTGAAGCTTAGTTGAAGGGAGTCAGTTTATTTATTTTCATTTCCTAGATTTAGTTCTTCAGTGACTGTTTCAAACAAATCCAGGACCAGAGATTATATACCATCAGCAGCATACACCACCTGTAGCCAATCCTAACTAGCCTACTTGGAGAGCGTTAATTGGAGTGTGTCTGTGTGTGCTCGGTTCATTGTCTCACCACAGAAATATGACGTGAGGTTCAGTTAGCTTTGCACAGAAACAGCCGGGAGAAATACTTTTTACTTTTATACTTGATTACATTTCAGAGCCTGTCATTTTTTACTTTGACTTATAAACAGGTTGGATCAGTACTTCTACTTTTACCAGTCTTTATTTAGACAAGTAACTGTACTTCTACTTAAGTAAAGAATGTGTGCACTTTCCCCATCTCTGCCTACCTCAGCCAGTGTTTGCTCATGGTCAGCTCTACAGAGCCTTCACCAGGGGGAAAGCAAGCCAGCAGCATGAAAGTGCTTATTGAAGATGACGAGGAGGGAATAAAAGACAACATCATCTATATTCTATAAGGAGCTGCTATAATCCTGTACTCATACCAACATTTCCATAACTGCGCCCATGGCGCATCATCTCGAGAGTCTCCACCCTAGAAATCGAGTCGGGCTCAGCATGAAAGATTTCTAGTTAGTATAATAGTAAGTAAGCTTGAAAATAGGAGAAGTAACAGTTTAACCAAATCTACAATATGTGCTTTCACTACTTAAGTTTTTCACATAAGCCAAGGTTTTACTATTGTAAACAACAAGGCAGCTATGAGCAGTTTTCAATTCCCAGATCCTCCTTCTGTTAAAGGTGAGTGTCCACTCCATCGTAGCTAGACAATACACCTGCCAATTATTATAGCGTATTTGTGATAGAAAAGGAAACATGATCATGAAACATAAACCGTGTGTTGGATTACGGGGGCACGGTGGAGCAGTGGTAGCGCCGCGCTCGCCTTGCATTCTCACCTCACAGCAAGAAGGTCCTGGGTTTGATTCCCGCCTGTGATGCTGTTGGCCTGTGATGCTGGGTGCTCCTCTGCAGCTGCCCTGGCCTGACCATGGAGGAGGACAAACGCTGAAGACAAATGTCATGGTGCCTCTGCATGTCTCTGTGTCTGTGACTAATAAAGGTGGGGTTTGTCCATCCAAGATTCAAGATTCAAGATTTAGTAAGTGTCCCAAAAGGGCAAATGCCATGGTTTCTAAACTTCCTGTCACCTTGAAATGAAAATTTACTTTTTTGCCTTTTTAGCTAATCTTCCATGTCATAATATAGGTCTGTTTAAGAATGAATGGCAAAATATGGCAAAAGCTATTATTTGCATTTTTTTTTAAATCACATTGCTTTTGCCTCCTGGAAAACATATCTTTACTTGTTGTCTAATGTACCAGCAAGCATACACAAATTCTAATAATACCCTCTTCGCCTATCCCATCAAATAAAACTGCCTTTCTCTATATCCTAGTTTCCACTTTTTAATGATCATCCTCACATTATATCATGCCCCGAAATCTTGTTTCAACAGAAACAAGAGGCTTTCAAAATGTTGTTTCATTCTGACTTCAAGTGTCTTCATCTGCCAGCAACGGAATAAAATATGATGGAAATGGCAACGGGATGACATTGCAGCCAAAAAAGCTAATGGCTAAAATCCATGAGGCAATGTTTCACTTTCGTTCATATTTTAACTTTTTAGTTTTTCAGTTTTTTTTGCGCGCACACTTCTGAAGGAAGTGATAATGAAATTCTTCATGTTCATAATGTCATCATGTTTTGTCTTAATTTGTGTCTCTAGCAAAACCACCCAGTCTCCTCTGTTCCTGGTTCTGTGTGCTTGTTTGAGGCCTTCCAGAGAACTCGGCACCTCTGCGCCTGTTCTCTGTAGTTCACCTCTGACAACACGCTCAACTTATGAAATGAGCCGCCATATTGAACAGCTGGTGGCATTCACTTTTGTTTTCCCCCAGCTCTCAGTGTCAATGTGATCTTTGAATATGGTCGACTCTGCTGTGTAATTGAGACAGTGCTTTTGAAATGACTGTGCTGGTGGTTGCGGACACCAGAGAGGCCAGTAGGCCTACTGGCGGGTTCCCCATGGATGAACTCACAGACAGTGATGTGCATCTTATAGTGCAGGGGTTCCCAAACTTTTCCGTCGTAACTTTTCCGTAAAATTAGCTGATTTAACCATGCAATAGCAACAGAAAGGCTAAATGACAATATAAGGCTACTAGCTGGGTCAAAACGGACACACACACACACACACACACACACACACCTGCCAACATTAGACTGTGAAAAAGAGAACACCTTTGAAAATGTTTTTCTCCCTCGCTGAGTGTTATTTAGCTACCTTCCTGACCTTCCTGACAAACTAGCATGACATGCTTAGTACAAATCGATTCCTTATAGGCAGGACCATAACCAGGGTTCCGAAATAGGGGAGGTCCAGCAAGGGGAGGCGGAGTTTTTTTTCTTCCCCTTTTTTAGCCATATTTAGAGTAATATATCATTTTAAATCAACATTAGGATTATACTGTTGTGATGTCATTATTCAGTATATTCTCTTTCATGTCACCACCTGCTCAGCTCTCCTGTCAACATAATTGTAACTAACAAACACAAACTGTTTTAGCCAAATTCATATCAAAATGACACCTACAAACACAGGTACACAACCCAAGCCGTACACAACACACAAAGTCATCATCGATAATAAAAAAAAACATACAGAGGGACATTTATTTATTCCTGATAGGAACGATTGAAAAATAAAATATAATTTATTATGTTGTTTTAAACTTTACACCACCTCTTTTTGTTACTTATTGGGTCATGAAACTGAAACCATGCATATAGCCACCTGCATACCTGACTTCGGGAGCTTGGCAATTGGCATCATGCATGATTAGCCAGTAGCATCCCAACGTGTCACACAGGTAACATTACTTAAGAGACAGACTAGACACTTACTTTCTTGGTTGTTGCTAAAAAATCTGTCAGTGTCACTCACTGTCTGTCGTTCACTCGCTCACTGTCTCGCAGCTCGCTCACCTTCAATTATCTCGCCAGGCAGACAGACAGTCATCACTCACCACCATGCTGCTGCTCTCTCGGAATCAAGTTACCGCGGACGCAGCGTCAGATGACTTCCTGCCTGACCTGCCTTTCGTTTCAAAATAAAAGCGATCCCGTGTTTTTCATGCTTTTCCATGCAGATTATTTTATTTTTTTACAATCTTCGTTCTCAGGACACTCTACAATTTTCTGTTCCCAAAGTCCGAACTGAATTGGGGAAGAAAGCTTTTAGGTTCTCTGCACCCACCGCATGGAACAGTCTGCAGTCTGATCTTAAACTTAATAGCTTAGTAACCTTAAATGGTTTTAAGGCTATGGTAAAATATCTTGAGAACAGGCTGTCTGTATGCAAATGTTTTATTTGATCATTTTAATGTTTTTCAATTGTATGTGTTTATGTGTTTGTTTGTTGTAACTTTGTGTTGCTGCTGTTTCTTGGCCAGGTCTCTCTTGTAAAAGAGATCTTTGATCTCAATGGGACAAACCTGGTTAAATAAAGGCTAAAAAAAAAAAAAAAAAAAAATCTCTGAAATATTAGGGGAGGTCCGGACCTCCCCGTCCTCATAGCTAGTTACGGCCATGCTTATAGGTCTCCTAGTTTCATATGATACCAGAAACTTCACTCAGGCTTTAAAACTGAGCCTGCTGCAGCCTCTAAAAGTAAATGTTCAAAACGGTGATATTTCCCAAATATCACAATATTTCCGAAAATCGGCCAAATGCGGCTACTCCTCAGGGTTAATGTGTATAATGTAAAAACTGTTGTCTGTTGTTTTTCTTCTGCAATTCTCTGATGGACCACCAGGCAGAGCCCCGTGGACCACAGTTTGTGGAACCAATGTTATAGTGAAACTCTTCTAATGGGATCTGTTCTACATCATGCATTTTGTCACAACAGAATACCTGTATTGACTGCTTGGATTGAGCCATGGACTTTTCTCTGGCTTATTTATAATGTAAAGCTATTGAATCACCCTTTGGCATGCAAAAGACATCCGATGAAGTCACAGGCTATTTTCATTCAGAGGCTTTGTGCTCCATAGTGACAGAAGACTGAACATTAGCTACATCAAAACACAACATTACTTTTGTTAACCTCATCAACTCCAATGTTAATGCATGCAGCTTACAACGCATACTTTTATTGTACTAAATGACCATTTACTATTCAAGGCACATTTCTCCAGTATCTATGGTCCCAAGGCCTCGGGCTATACAAGTGTGTTTACATGCACACTGTATTCTACAGTAAATTCACTATCAGTATTCAATATAATAGCTCATACCTCAGATAAGATCTTATTCCAGATATGACATTTGTATGCATCATCATGTCTCCATCACAAAATATCCTGCTATGAACACATGGATTATTCTAAATATTGCCATGGAAACAATTGGATTGCAAAATAACAGCATGAATGGGATAAGGTGGGCATATGCCTCAGTATAATATCCACACTATCTTTTAATAGTTCTTCATAGGATAAGAGCTCATCTTGGTTATTGTATACAATAGGCCCTTTTCACAGCACCGGCTTTGAGGCCCTGGCACATCAAATGGAATGGAACCATCATTAATGGTATTGGTTACACCTGCCTACTTCACCACCTCAAAACAGTTGCTGTGAAAAGGGTCTATATGTGAGACACATTTATGAGTTCACACGAGCACATGTGACGACCCTCCCACTCTCCCGTCCCTGTCTTGCAGGAGCCTGGTGTTGGGGTCTGAGGCCTTTATTTATACAGAGACCCTTGATTGGGTGCACCTGGGCACGGTGCACTCATTGGGCTTATAAGACCATTCAGTCTCTCCCTCCTCACCGACGCACCTTTTGCTCTGTTCTTTTGTTTTATAGGTCTGCGTTGTTTAGTTATTTTCCCTTATAGTTTTAGTTAGCAAATTATCGTTTTAAGAAGAGAGATGGCTAATGACGGTCTTGTTTGACTCCCTCATCTACCATTGGTGCTTGTAGAGTGAGTTCTGCTCATTGAGTCCAATTAAATCAATCATAACTCTGATTAGAGAACATAATAACCATCACTGCCTGCTGAAACTGGTCGTCACATCAGTGCAGTTGAAAGATAGACGGATGACTGTGCCATGTCAATTTCTTATCTCATTTTATTAAGGTGTCACCCCGTTTGCGATAAAGACAATCTGGGAATATATTTCTCTCTATCAAACAAGCACATCATTGAGTGTTTTCCTGGAATGATGCCTGCAGACAGTCAAACCTTTATTGACAGGATTCAAAACAACATTATTTCCAGGCTTTGCAACAAGCCGACTCCACCACCTCGACCGGCTCATCATTATTCGAGTCCTGTCAAGCTGGCCGGATCAAAGAAGACTAGGCCAGGACATCTACAGGGCCCATCGTCATCTCTGATGAAGAGCAGTTTATCTGTTTGAAACCTTACCACCAGTGCAATAAAATGAAGTGAACTTGGAGCCCTGCAGTGTGCAACCTATTTTATTTCCTTTACCATCGTCATCCACCCCCCCCTGTTTGTTCAGTAGACCACAAAAAGAAAATAATTACCACCAGAATTATGATAACAGCCTGTTTTTCTCATGCACTAGAAAACTGGGACCAAAACAGGGACGACTGTAGAAGCAAAACAAAGATAACCTATGGCTGCTAAATGAATTGCACAGTGCAGCACAGACAGATCAATGCGACTGGGTGCTTTCTGCCTGTTCTGCTGTTCCAACATATCAGAGCTCGGGTAGATGATAAATCAGAACATTAGCCAAGCCCAAGGGAATGGTCGATTATACTAAAGAGTTGGAACAAATGTATAGATTATACTCTCTCTCGTAACGGACAAGCCCGTCTTTTATTGTCACACGAACACCACAATACATGCATGCGGCCACAACACACTCATGCTGACGGTGGCCAGTGAAAAGTGTCCTCTGCATTTAATCCATGCAGGCATGTCCTTTCCTCCGGGGGGCAGGCCAGGAGCAGTGGTCGCTTTCTCGTACAGCGCCCGGGGACCGACTTCGGATGTTGTCGTCACTGGTCGTATGACGATGACGATCTGATCTTCTGCATGTTTTTAGTGGGGGGGTTATATACGGAGGAGAATTCCCTGGGGGGTACGGGAAGAACATGCAAACTCCACACAGATAGAAATGCCCTTACGACGAGATAACCCACCTGGGCAGTAGGCACTGAAGATATGGGGGGGAACACAACCACAGCGCTCACAGTGTCCCAGGCGAGAATCAAACTCAAGACCTTCTGACTGTGAGGCGACAGCGCTACCGACTGCGCCACCGTAGCCTACACCGTAGACAATGGGTGATTTGTTAAAATCTACAAAAATGATAGTGAGCCCTTTTATTTGTTTTCCCTCACATTTACCACTAAAATGTTAGAGGGAGAAATAACATTACAACCAATCATTTATGTTTTTAATTTCCTCAATTATCTGTGAAATAGAAACCAGACAAGATTTGAAAAGAGAAATAATTCGAGGCAATCTTGAGGCAAACATTATAAACTCATTGTTTCATGTGTTTGTTGTTTTATTAAAAACAACTCCAAGGCATTTCGGGGCAAACACAGTAAACTGCATGAAAAACGAAACAGGACAGGGGAATATCCACTTAAAAAAAAAAGTTTAATTGATAAATATTTGATATTTAACCCTACGTCCACTTTTACACAGCCTGTCATGATGGTGACATACCTCCACATTGTGTTGTTTAAATGATGGGGTTGTTGATTTGTGTAGTTTATGTAACTAGAAATCTCGCGCGCTCGATTCCTGGGCTCACGCGCTGCGCGGGCTCGCTAGCTCGGACGCTGCGTGGCCTCACCTGCCCTATTGGCATGCGTAGTGCACTCAGTGCCAATGAAATCATCAGTGATGTCATGAGATGATTTTGGTTAATATCACTGATGACATCACCTATGATGTCATAGACATTGTGACATCACCAGTGGACGAAAATTGAACAATAATGATGTCGCTGATGACATCACTGATGATGTCATAGACATTGTGACATAATCAGTGGGACAAAAATGTAAACAAACAAACAGACCAACAGAGCCCAGTTGCTCCCTTTTATGTTATGATGATGATGTTCATGCAGCTCATCAGTTTCCTGATCCCTCAAGTGTCAAAATGTCGAGTTGAAAATTCAAACTTTGTTGTACACAGTATTCAGCTGCCACACTTTTCTTTAATGGCATTTGTTCTTTCACCACTGTGCAAATGTCTCTCACATCTGTCATACTGTAGGTGAGTGGAGATCAAATTATGACCCTGAAGAAAAGGTCTAGATGTGGACTCATGAGAGGTGAAACATTAGGTGCACTGCCTCTACCACAAGAGGAGTGAGAGAAGAAACTCCGGGAATAGAAATCAAGGATGAATCAAATTCTGCCATGTGTCCTCTTGCAAAGAGTCCTTTTCTCGTCAGGCTGTAGAACGGGTAATCACTATATTGTGAACAGCCAATCATGCATCATCATCTCATTGAAAGACATGTGCTTATATGAACACAGTTACAAGCAGAGACACATACATCATTTGTCGTTTTCATCGTTTTCAGCCAACGCTCACGAGTCACGACTCAGTGTACTTTTCTAAAGAGAGTTAATTTGTGTGGCTGAGGTACATGAGATACATGGTGTGTGTGTGGGGGGTGAGGGGAGGGGGGATCAATGCTTGTGGTTAGGGTTTTATTTGTGTAAACTGTTTTTATACATCTTCACCCAACACACAAATTCTCTCTCTCTCTCTCTCTCTCTCTCTCTCTATATATATATATATATACTGTATGTATGTATGTATATATATATATATATATATATATATATATATATATATATATATATATATATACTGTATGTATATATACTGTATGTATATGTAAGGGATAATGTATTGTGAGCCGGTGATTACTGGCGAAATAATGACCGACAGGTGAATGATTGAGCCCGACGCGCAGCGGAGGGCTTAATCATTCACCTGAAGGTCATTATTTCCAGTAATCACCGGCTCACTATACATTATCCCGCTTAGAACACGGCCTACAACTAAATCATTCAATAATCTGACAAAAAAATTTAATAGCGTTTTCAACGACAAAGCGGTTTCATTCGTAATTGGCACACAAGACACCACAGCTGCAACTGGTTGGCCTAATTAGTAGTGTTTGCTGACAAAAGGCTCTTATCAACTGATTAATCCAGGTGTGGCAGAGCAGCGGTCGGTTGTCGAGAAATAATGACCGGTGAATCTTGTTGATTGACCAATCAGAATCGAGTATTCAAGAGAGCCGTGTTCTAACTATATATATATGTATATATATATATATATAGAGAGAGAGAGAGAGAGAGAGAGAGTCAGAGAGAGAATTTGTGTGTTGGGTGAAGATGCATAAAAACAGTTTATCACAAATAAAACCCTAACCACAAGCATTGATCCCCCCCCCCCCCCCCCCCCCCCACACACACACACACACACACCAAGTACCTCATGTACCTCAGCCACACAAATTAACTCTCTTTGTCCTTCACGTGGCCGACCCGGGCTCCAATCCAACCCATGGTCCCTTGCCGCATGTCATCCCGTCTCTCTCTGTCTGCTCACCATCCTATCAATAAAGGCAAAATGCCCCCCAAAAATATAAAAAAGTATAAATCCTTGAGTATTATAGCTGTTAGAATATATCTGCATTATTGTGAAAGGTATCAGATACAAACTCTCTTCATGCACCAACTGAAAAACACACACAACACACACACAATAGCAGAGTGTCTAACAGCGTATTTCTTGTATGTATTCATTGGTGTGTGTGTGTGTGTGTGTGTGTGTGTGTGTGTGTGTGTGTGTGTGTAAACACATTCAGTGGGGCATCATTAATGGAGTTTGATGAATTGGAATGGAACATTATGCTGTCTTTCTTTTCTTTCTTGCCCCTTTAATTAACCCTAGGCATTTATCAATATCTGAAGATGGGATATTTGATTTTAAAGTGTGTCTATTTGTGTGTGTGTGTGTGTGTGTGTGTCGTAATGAGAAATAGGGGCAGACAGGAGCGACTGTGCGTACACGATGTGCTTTCTCTCTAACTAACTAATGTGACATGCATAACTGAATGGGCTGAGCACACAGTGTACCTAACTCAATTGTACATTGCTACCTTGTTTTTGTCCAGTGCTCTCCAATGCTGGTGTCTTTATTGACTTTCTAAACGTCTCCATCTTAAAAACGTGAATGGAGAAAGAAAAGGGTAGAGACAGAGAGAGAGAGAGAGAGAGAGAGAGGGGGATATTGTTAACATGCACAACATTATCCTGTTAACTCCTGTTAATAATTGTCTGTTAACCTATTTATTTATGTCGATGGTGTTAACCCTAACCCGCCTCAAGGAAGTAACTACTAGTAGCAGCAGGTGATGTTATCATCTGCTTTTTCTCCTCACAAAAAGCACTCCAGGGCCAGGCAGCGCTTTTTCCACACACACAAAAAATACAGATAAACGCTATGTGGACACACACCCTTAATCAACTAAATGTTATGCATCTGCCTTCCTCCTCAGCTCCTTAAGTCTTCATAAAAAAAAAAAAAAAAAAAAAAATACAGGTAACAATATAATAAATCAGGCCCAGTATTGATGGTGAGAATTGGAGTTACAAAATTATTCTGGTTCTTCTGCAGTGGCATTATGGGATCCAGTCTGTATCTGTGGCGTGGAAGTATGGGGGAGAAAGAGAGGTGCTGCCTCCTTGAATAAGCCAGCTCAGATGCAACTACTTCTTCTATGAGCGCCACTCACTGCCCAGCCTAAGCTCAAAGTGGGTTAGACAGAGCAAACAGGCGTGCATCCTGGTGGCTCACCTGGTAGCACGCGTACGATGGAGGCTCGATCCTTCACGCGGCCGACGCGGGTTTGAATCCAAGGTCCTTTGCAGGATGTCATCCCCTCTCTCTCTCCCCACCCCCCCTGTCTGAATCCTGTCCTATCTAAATAAAGGCAAACATGCCCCCAAAGAAATCTACAAAAAAAGACAGCCAACAGACAAGAGTGCTATTTCCTAATACACTGCATACACTGCAACAGTAAGTGTGACTTAATTGAAGTGGAATAGCAATTTCATTATGTAAATGTTTCCATTTTTGTTCAGTGTGTCAGGAAACTGAACGAGATTAAATAAAAGATGATTTCTACTGAACAAATCTGAAAAAAGCCATAAATAGACTTGAACTTTAGAATACTCTTAGCCTAATAATGATCTATCTGAATTATCTTATGAATAACCTGGCCCTGCACAGCTCACTACAACACCTGGACTCACCCAACACCTACACCCGCACCCTCTTCATAGATTTCAGTTCTGCCTTCAACACCATAGACCCGGTCAAACTCTTCAATAAAATGATGGACATGAACATACCCCCCTCTCTGTGCGACCTTATCAGGAGCTTCCTGTGGCGAAGGCGTCAGAGGGTCAGGATAGGCAGCCTCCTGTCCAGCTCCCTGACCCTCAGTACCGGTGCCCCCCAGGGCTGCGTCTTTTCTCCCTGGCTCTTCTCCATCTACACCAATCTTCTAACATCCCACCACAGGTCAGTCTCCATCTATAAATATGCCGATGATACCACCATAACCGGACTCGTCGTCAACATCGATGAGACTCAGTACCGTGGACAGGTGGCCCAAGCTGTCACTTGGTGCCAGGACAATAACCTCCAACTCAACTCTTCCAAAACCAAAGAACTCATCACAGACCTCAGACGGACCCCACCCCCCCCAAGACACCCCTCTACATCTCCGGAGAACCCATAACCATCACGGACTCATACGAATTCCTTGGCACCCACATCAGAGCAACACACTCAAATGGCACGATAACACCAGTCACATAATCAAAAAGGCCAATCAAAGACTAGTCCACCTCCGGCAGCTCAGAAAATTAGGGAGGTACAGTGGTGCAGTGGTAAGCACTATCGCCTCACAGCTCGAAGGTCGTGGGTTCGATTCCCACCTGGGGACGAGGTGAACGCTGAAGGAATGCGTGCCCGTCCGCATGTCCTCGAGTGCCCACCGCCTGGGTGGGGTCGGCAAAATGGCCTTTCTGTGTGGAGTTTGCATGTTCTCCCCGTGCCTCCCGGGGGTTTCCTTCATATAGGAACCCCCTTCACAAAAACATGCAATATCCTGGTTGCTAATGTGGTTCCTCCTCTGATCGTTAAGGGCGCCTGTTCAGAGGGAGGGGAACTGGTTGGAATAGCGTGAACCTCCCACGTGCTATGTCCTACCGGTGAAGCTTCCTCTGTCAGGTGAAAAGAAGCGGCTGGCTGACTGCCCATGTCTCGGAGGAAGCATGGAGCCAGTCTGGGCTCTCCCCAGATCGGCAGAGGATGGAGTAGCAACCAGGATTGAGAAATCAAATGAGCACTAATGGGGGATAAAATGGGATAAAAAATCGGGGGGGGGAAAAAAAAAAAAAAAAAAAAAAAAAAAAATTCAAAGTCAAACGTAATCTCCTCCTCCAGTTCTATACAGCCAACCTAGAAAGCATCCTCACCTCATCCATCACAGTTTGGTACGGCAATCTGGACAATCAGTCACGTAATAAACTCCAACGCATAATCAAAAAGGCATCAAAAATCACAGGCACCCCCCTTCTTATCATTAGACTCACTCTACCATAAATGCACAATCACTAGAGCACAAAAGATAGTTTCTGATCCATCTCATCCAGCTAACCACCTGTTCCAACTGCTGCCCTCTGGCCGGCGCTACAGATCCATATATCCACCAAAACAACCCGGTTTAAAAACAGCTTTTTCCCCACTGCCATCAGGTCACTGAACTCCACTCACTCCTGAAGCAATACCCCATCCGCAATTTATGTTCATGTTGAATGTCCTGTATTTGTCTTTATATGCTACCTGTACTGTCTGTGTATTGTTTGATATCTGTACTGTCCATGTTGCTGTTGCTGACACAGTATAGCTAATGTGCTACAATATGCTGTACCGAAATTCTGCCGACTTTGTTGTGCCGTCCTTACTGTAATAAATGAATCTGAATCTGAATAAACGATTTTGTCTCGTAATTTGGCGATGTAACAAACAACGAGTGATCTATTTTTAGACTCATAATAAGGGCTTTGTCTCCCATCTTCTCCAATCTCTTTAGCATTTAAATAGTGGAGGAATTAGTATTCCCTTGTTATTCCCTTGATTGTTTACGTTTTAGAATGCAGTCATGAGTGACAAATGAATGAGATGGAGACATCCAATGCATCTCATCTCAATGACTTTGAATTGCAAAGTGGCTGAGAGAGCTATTTATTTATTTATTGTTTATTGTTTATTGTTTAATTGGATTCCCATTAGCCGTCACCCAAGGCGACAGTTATCCTGGGGTCCATATAGAACAAGAAAATACATACATGTAATGTATACTGTAGTTAAGGGCCCTAACTCCACTGCTTGCTTGTTTTCAGCATAACAGCATAACATATCTGGGGGAGAGAGTTTTAATAATTTAAGGGAGGGATCGAGAAGTTGGCTCATGCAGACACAATCCCGCTCCTATATAACACATGGCCAAGGAATTTTACATGCATTAGTAGTTTATACTTGTCAGGCCTGCACATCAACCTGTATCTCCACAGTCAGTCTGTGTTTTCGATTGGCTCCAACATCTGGGAAATAAACATAATCATATCATCAAAGTTAACAAATAGAGATTTAGTCAACTGACCACTCCATCAGCTGCCCACATGTTACAGGGGCATTGCCAAAGGGCACTGGAATTCAAATGTGTTTGATGTCTTTTCATAGTGCTGAGGATCCAAACTATAATGCTTCAGTAGCTGCATTTACGTGCACTTTTCTCTCAATCTGATTGAAATCAATCCGTTTGAAGGTTTTGGGTCAACTGCATGGGATGTGATTTAATATGACCCGCTGTTTATATGCGTACTGTAGACACATCAACTGAACAGCTGTGTGACATGCACAAAACTGCATCTCCTCGCTCCCCTCTCTCTCTCTCCCTTCCACCCCCCCCCCCCCCCGCCATTTTCTCCCCTCTCTCTCTAAAAAGATTATTTTTTGGGCATGACTTTTGGAGCGTAAATGCGTTTTTTTAAACGCGGTTTTCAGAAAACACTTCAAAAGTCATAAAGGTGGTCCTCATTTCTGAAGATTAAGGACTGAGTTAAGGTGTCCATAAAATAAAATCTGTTGCACAAAACACCCTTAAATCTTCCCCTTAGGGTTAAACATTTTTAAGGAAAACATAAGCACAAAAGATTTAAGAGTGTTTTGTGTAGCCGATTCTATTTTATTGACACCTTAACTCGGACTCGAAGGAAAATCTTAACTTAAGGAGCTTTGTGCAACCGGCCCCTGGTCTCTTTGTGCTTCATAAACAGTAAAAGATGTGATTTTCCCCTCTAATGGGACTGCTGTTACTCATCTTTATTCTCTGTTTTACAACATCAGTCCTTCCAAAGTCATCTTAACTAATGGCCCAAGCCTTCTCCCTCTTATTTAAGATTCAGATTGCTTTGTTGTTCGCTGGTTAAATGTGGTTGACTAAACTTACCACATTCAAATGGTCCTGTGGAAGATGACTGTATATCTCTCAACATGTCTCTGGCTCCATGGACATCTGGCATTTCCACATGAAGGAGCCTCCCAAGCGTTTGCTAATGCCCTATAGATACCCTGAAGAGGTTTAAATTGCCTATATGTGCATGGGAACCCTGCCTTCTTTACCGCAACTAGCGGTCTTACGAGCCCTCCTGAAGGGCCTCCACCATGGTCTTTGTCCTGTGGCCAAGCCCATGTGCGCTCCATATCCCAGATACGTTGATTCTGGCTGTGAACTGGAATCTCCACCACCTGGCTGGCCAGGCGTACCCCGGAGAGTAGTGTTGGTAGTGCTGGTGGCCAAATGGCGAAGGCGTCCCTCCAAGTCCGCAGACGTTCTGTTCTGGCAGGAGAAAGACACTGGCTTTATGGAATCCATCCCAGCATGTCCTCACATTCAGTCCAAACACAAGAGGGTGACAGGGGTACAAGAGGACATGACGATGTGTTCCTCACAATGAAAAGTCCATGTTCATCCCTGTGTACACTGCAGAAAACCTCCATATTAACATGTTCATCCCTGTGTACACTGCAGAAAACCTCCATATTAACATGTTCATCCCTGTGTACACTGCAGAAAACCTCCATATTAACAAGTCTATTATTGAGTCCTAAAATCACAATATCTGCCAATTTCACTTGTTTCCAATACAAATAACTTTCTCTCATGGATTTTGTAGGACCAAGTGTCATTTTCTTGATAGTAGTCTAGTCTAGTGATCTAGTCTTATTCTGTGTCAAGATGTTAGACTCAGAACATTCCTGGAATAAGTTCAACTGCATTGTGGAGTTGAATGGACCTATCTCATCTCGTTGGCAGAATTGTTCTCTTGGTATAAGAAACATACAATTTGAAGGCCTCTCGCCACAAGGACAGCTTCTTCCTAAGGCTCGAAAGCCCCCTCTAAGAACTCTATACCAACGCCCCCCCCCCCCATAAAGCCGAACCCCCCCACTGACATGATCCCCCTCCACACACACACACATCACTTTACAGTAACAGCAGCAGGACTACACTCACTACGTTAAATTATTATAGATGCTTCTCGTACCAAAACTTTGACTCTATTATATTACTCTTGATAACTACATTGCACAATGACTGTGAATCCCTTTTTAATGCCTATTTACATGTAGCACTCCTCCTATTCGTGTATATATTGTATATTGGACTGTACTTGCAATTTTGTCTTTTAGATATCTTCTTTTTATCTTCTCAATATTGATATGACCACTACGCTGTAACATCTCTGCCCCTCTCTCTCTCTCTCCCCCACATACACACGCACGCATGCACGCACACACACACACACACAGTTACTCACCCATACACCAACATTCCTATTAGGCACTCATGGCACGTGAGAAGCTTTTTCCTTAGTCCCCCCTTAAACCAGGAATAGTCTTCATGGGTTGGTGTAGAAGGTCAGCACGCACAGGCCAACACACACACACGCACACACACGCGCGCGCGCGCGCACACACACAAACACGCACACATACATACACACACACTCACACACACACACGTGCGCGCACACACACACACACACACACACACACACACTCACTATAGTAGAATAATAGTCGTGTGGAGAATTTTAAGCCCATTGTGTCAAGCAAGTGTAAGTGTCCTTGTGTGTGTGTGTGTGTTTGTGTGAAGCGAGGTGAAAACAACAGCAGAACAGCAGAAGAATACAAGATGACCTGATGAGCAGTATCATCTTGAAACCCACACCATCCATCCAAGTATCCAGATTCTGGATAGTTGTGGGTGACCCGACTGCTCCTGACGGCATGAAGTTGTCTATCACTCTATAGTCTGTGGTGGTAAAGACAGCCAAATATGTAAAGAGTCAGTCTTTATAGTCTGTGGTGGTAAAGACAGCCAAATATGTAAAGAGTCAGTCTTTATAGTCTGTGGTGGTAAAGACAGCCAAATATGTAAAGAGTCAGTCTGGCCAATAATAATAATAATAAACTTTATTTATATAGCACTTTTCAAAACACAGTTACAAAGTGCTTTACAATAAAAGCAGACACCGTTTTAAAATGCACGATGAATAAAACAAAGATTACAATTAAAAATTAAAAATTAAAAGCCCAGAAAGAAAAACAAGCCCTAAAAACGACATAGCAATGGAAATCTTAAAAGCCCAAATAAAACACAGTAAGAACAGTAGCTAAAAGACGCTAAAAATCCCTAAAATGCAGATTTAAAAAGGTGGGTTTTTAATAGTGTTTTAAAAGATGCGACAGAGTTTGCAGCCCTGATCTCCTCAGGTAGGTCGTTCCAGAGTCTTGGAGCCCTGGCTGCAAAAGCTCTGTCCCCTTTTTGAATTAGCCTAGTCCTCGGAACAATAAGAACAGGCGCCCTGTCAATATCTTGACAGGTCAATAAAAAGACACTGTCAATCTAAACAACATGTGGTTTCTCTATGTGGACATGCAGAGACGTGCATTTCTATTGTGTTTAGCCTCTCCATGCATGTTGGAAATGAAGAGCATGATCATCATAGCATGCATTCATCTTTCTTCTTTCTTTCCAGATTTCCCCCTCCTTTTCTCCCCCATTGTACTTGGCCAATTCCCCCTGCTGTCCCGGTCGTTGCTCCACCCCCCTCTGCCGATCTGGGGGAGAGTTGTAGACTAGCACATGCTTCCTCTGACACATGTGCAGTCGCCAGCCGCTTCTTTTCACCTGACAGCGAGGAGTTACACCGGCAGCACGTAATGCGTGGGAGGGTCATGCTATTCCCACCCAGTTCCCCTCCAGCCTGAACAGGCACCCCCCGACGAAGGAGGCACTATAGTGCAGCGACCAGGACTCATACTTCACCGGCTTCCCACCCGCAGACACGGCCAATTGTGTCTGTAGCGTCTGACCAAGCCAGAATTAGCGCTGCTGGGAATTGAACCCGGGTCTCCGTGGTGGTAGGCGAGCACTTTCGCCTCTACACTCCCCAGAGGCCCTTATCATAGCACGTTCTTCCATACATTAAAGGATGGCTTTACCAGTAATCAACCCACTTTGTATCATATATCATCTCGGTAATATAAGCACATGGGCAGTGTTTTACCTTCTCTCTCTGTTTACCTCACGGAGAAAAATGCTCCTGCCGCTGCATGCAGAAACTCCGCCCCCACAAGCTGCAAGTCATTAAGGCTCGTTAAGGCTTTCCATGCGATTCTCTGTGGATGTGCGCATACTTAAAAAAATAAACAATAACAGCCGCCCTTGGAGCAAATTCTGCCTCTCGAGCAGAACTTCCGCAGCTCCGTTGTGACGCGTTGCGACGTAAAACGCTTTGCGCTTTGCCAGAGGAGGAAATGGGAGTCCTCCTAAAGGAAAACAGAGAGAGAAGGTAAACACTGCCCATGTGCTTATATTACAGAGATTATTAATGATACAAAGTGGGTTGATTACCGGTAAAGCCCTCCTTCAATTATTTTCTGAAAACACTAATTAAGCACCTTTTTAATCTTTAACCCAGCTTTGTGAATGACTCATCCATTCAGAAAATCACGTGTCCACCCAAAAACGTACTCAAATGTTGTTCCTTGAATGCCCATTGTAATCATAATGCTTTTTGTCTGCGTTATCAGTCGACAATGTGAAGACAAATAAGCACCAAACCTTTGCTTTTAAAGGGCACCTTGAAACCATTAAGTCCAGTGCCTCATCAGACATTCTGAGCACGTATACTCGAGCTTACAGTTTACATTATTAATATCAAGATTAACAATGCTGCATACCGACAATTCTGTACAAAGTCGGCATGCACTGCAAGACTGCCTGAACTAATCCATCACAAAAGTTACTTCCCTGGTTAAAGTTTGTTCAAGTTAGTTAATTACTTGATGCAATTGATGCAGTTAATTACTGCATCATGGCACAAAATGACCATATTATGGCGGGTTGATTGGGTTATTGATCAATGCCAAAGACCGAATAATTACTTCAGGTGCTGAGGTAAGAGGGAAAAAGTGGTTATAGATCACATAATGCCTCCTTAAACCGCTATCTAAATGTGACTGGTTACGACATGGTAGAGTCCATTCTGACCTAGTTATGTGTGTTTACTTATGACTTATGACTATAACATTACGTGCCGTTTGGTCCGACTGTGCCGCACATGTTGGTGTTGAACAAACCAAGGGCTCATTTGCATAATAAGGCTGCTGGTCTTAAAAGATTTCATCAGACAGGGCTTATTTGAATAATTTATAAAACAAATAAGAAGTCTTAGAACAATGTTCAATTTTATGCTGTCAGTCATCTCATCTGTGTGTTTCTCTCTATCACTTGGTCTGTCTATCTCTTTCTGCCCTTGCTCTCACAAAGAAGATCAGTTCAAGTCTTGTTTTTCTCTGCAATGCCTTGCTAACGCTCGTAAAGGTTAGACATTTCAATGACGTGCAATATGGTCTTTATTTTAATCCAAAAGTTTGACGCACTGTAGACAGCATAGCCACCACAAGTACTATACCTTATAGTGTAAAACAGCGTCAGCCCAAATCTGATACACACATTTCACATTTTTGTACTCCACACCACTCCACACACTGTCTGAATTCAATGGCAAGAACATTGACTGTCGGCAGCAATTTTCTCTGGTAAATGTCAAATCACTCTTTAAAGAGTTGTTGGCTGAAAGCAACAAAACAAGCTGGAAAAGACAGAAAGAGAAAGGCGTTGGGATGTTGGGCTTCTTCCTGATATCCCACTAACCACCAGAGCCAGAACACCAAGTATGTGGGATTGGTATGGAAGCCTTTGACTTTATATAGTATAAATACAGTAGCCTAATCTCCATGATGGAAAGCAGGATTCATTCCATTTCCAAAAGAGAGCGATCCTCTAGAACAGTGTGATCCCCAAGTGGTCTGGCTCAGCCTGGTGGTCTGCCAGAGCACTGCAAAAGGAGGCGGGGAGATAGAGAGAGAGAGAGAGAGAGAGAGAGAGAGAGAGAGAGAGAGAGAGAGAGAGAGAGAGAGAGAGAGATCGAGAGATGTTTACAGTACAGACAACAGTTTTTACATAATACACTTTAACCCTGAGGATATAGGCTTGGGCCGATTTTCAGAAATATCACGATATTTGGGAAATATCACGATTTTGAAAATTGACTTTCAGAGGCTGTAGCGGGCTCAGTTTTAAAGTCAGAAGCTTCTGGTATCATATGAAACTAGAAGACCTATAAAGGCATCGATTGGTATCGAACCCTACTTCATTAACACTATCTATGTTCACAGCACAAGAATTTCACACGTGATACTTGTGCTACGGAGTGACAATAAAAATCTTGAATCTTGAATGTGTTCACACCAAGGTGGGGGGAAAGCTTTGAATTAGAAAGTCAATGGAGTCACACTCCTGTATAAGCTGACTGAAGCTCACTGACATTTCATCCACAGTGCACACAAAGTACATTTCAGTGAGCTTCAGTCAGCTTGTACATACAGGAGCGTGAGCCCATTGACCTTGCATTCATTTTTGCCCAGCTACATACAGTGTTGGGGGTAACTCATTACAAAAGTAACATATTACATGTAATATATTACTTTTAGCAGTAACTCAGTAATATAACTTATTACTTATAGGATTTCAGTAATATTATACCAGTTACTTTGTCAAGTAACTCAAGTTACAAACTGAGTTACATTTGATTAAATCAAAGCACATATTTAAAAAAGATTCAATCATTTCGTAATCAAACTGTGTGTTTTATGCAAATAACCACTATAGATGACAATAACAAAGGAAAATAATAACATTTAGAATTTTGGATTGTTTACACTGATTTCAAGGCGGTTGAAATTATTTTTCGGGATGGTTCTGGGTCGGCGATGTCATTCTGCTGCTGCTGCGGTTTTGGTAAAAGTAATGCAAAAGTAGTGTAATAAGTAACGAGTTACTCTACACAGACAGTAATATTGTAAAGTAACTTATTACTTTCAAATGAATGTAACTAGTAATATGTAGTATATTACATTTTGAAAGTAACTTGCCCAACACTGGCTACATATGAGGAACAGGATGGATTGTGCTGAGAAAGAACTCTACCAATCAACATCATCTGCCTTCGTTTTAATGTGAAAGTTTAGTGACTGCAACGGTTGTGACGCTATCGCGTTTACAAAATCTGTCCACAGACAGACACATATAGCCTAAACGACACACACAGACTCACAAGGTGAAAACAATAGCAGTCGGACGCTGTCGTTGCTGGCAAATAAACAGCAGCTGTTGGTTTAGGACAATAGACCCTTCTCACGGGGGCCATTTTGTGTCGAGAAGCCAGGGTAAACACAGGTGCAAGCAAAACACTAATGAGGGTTTCCAAATCCCAATCATGGAAGTTGGAAACCCTCATTAGTGTTTTGCTTGCACCTGTGTTTACCCTGGCTTCTCGACACAAAATGGCCCCCGTGAGAAGGGTCTATTAGCCTAGATGCCTGCAGATAGCAGAGTGTGTTTACACTTCACATCTTTCAATTCAGCCCAGAACAGTCTTCAGAAAACCTGTCCTCCTATTCAATCCAAAGTTTGTAATTAGCTTGCACCTCCATTTGTTTACATTGAAAGGTGCGTGTGTGTGTGTGTGTGTGTGTGTGTGCGCCATGTTAAGTTAAGTTATCCCCATGGGGAAATTCATCCTCTGCATTTGACCCATCCTCTACTAGGAGCCTTCCTATAGAACTAGCCGCAGTGAAGCACCCGGGGACCAACTCCAGTTCTTTAGCCAGTGCCTTGGTCAGGGGCACTGACAGGAGTATTAACCCTAACATACATGTCTTTGATGGTGGGAGGAAACCGGAGCACCCGGAGAAAACCCACACGGACACGGGGAAAACATGCAAACTCCACACAGAAAGGACCTGGGACAGACTGGGGTTCCAACCCGGGACCTTCTTACTGTGAGGCAACAGTGCTAACCACTGAGCCACTGAGTGTGTGTGTGTGTGTGTGTGTGTGTGTGTGTGTGTGTGTGTGTGCGTGCGTGCATGTGCCTTGACTGATGTTATGAGTCAAGGCACAACAATACAGAAGAGCTAAACACAAATGTACAGTACATGTATTTCAAAGCAGTTGCATTATTTACTTATGCTAGACAATTTAGCATTGTCGCAGTGATGAAAGTCGAAATTATAACATTCAATTCAAAATGGCCTTTTAGCTGATGCTTTGCCAGCCCCCTTATGTGAAAATACATCGGTTTATCTAACATTTTCAAGCAATACGCATTTTAATACAACACTTGAGAAGGTCCAGGGGGACCGAAACGGGTGGTAATGATCAATACATTGTGATGCTGAGGACGAGCAGTGATCTTCCTTCCTCAATTTTCAAAACACGTAAAATAAATAAATCATAAGCATATTTTACGCTCATTTTCTTGCCCAGAATAATAACGTTAGTCTAGTTAATATTCATAGTAATATAAGCTGTATCATTTTCTTTCCTCTTTGGCAAATTACTGACTGCTACCTGCTATCAACAATGTAACCTCACCCCCCTCACCACACAGCAAATGTGGTTTTCTTCTACAATATAGATGGTGCCGTGATCCGGATGACAAGTGCCTCTGCTGAAATCCAACACATGGGTAAAGGGACCTTTTGAAATCCCGTGTTGTTGATTCTCTCATTCCTGCTTCTCTGTAGAGTGTGAGGCTTGAAGAATCTATCAGCTCAAATGTATTTGATTTGAACACTTGAGCACATTTGAACACTTGAGCACAAGTCTGCTCTTTATTACATACAAAGACAAAATAAAAGCTCAGTACCCACCAAGGCGCAAAAGCAAGCATTTTACTCTTGTGAAGCAAGAAAGGTGCTATATAAATAAAGTTTACTTGTATCATTTACCAGTCTCTTTATCATGGGAAGGTGACTACTGACTACTATTAGTTCTATTCTCCCTGTAGCATTTTGTTTAGGATTTTATTAGAGGTCAACAAATCTGTTCTTTGTTCCAAATCCCACAGTTGTCCTGGCTAGCATCCTATCTAACACAATATTTATATTACACAGTGGTAGATTTGTTTTCAGCCTTTTCTCTATTCCATTAAACATGAATGTCAGTATACAGTTCTCCTTCACCTATAGGGTCATGACATATTGATTGGCTCACTCTGGAAGTAGGCAAGCGAGACGAACACTGTGGTCCTGCATGCTCGAAAGGTCACAAGGCATTCAAAGGTTACATGGCATTCAAAACCAAACTGCTGCTACGGGACATGTGCTACATGGATATCACGATAATGGCCTCATACCTCAGGACTGCATTCAGGCAGAGCAAAACTATCACCACCAACTCAAATGAAAAAAAGTATGGCTACTACAGGATATTCAACCCAATCGCCAGAATAAAATGTTGGCATTTTACGTGTCTGAAAACCAGAACAAAATACGTTTCTAAAATAAATTTGAAATTTAACGGTGGTTAATTTGAAAACATCACTGTCTTTCCAACATTAAACACAAACTAGAAATGGCTCAAATTTCGGAAAGAAAATGTCATTGTGCTTGCTGTCCTCATGACGCCCCGCCCCCTTGCAACGCCCCTTCAGTCAGTCACGATTGTGATGCCATCAGTGATGTCACTTGAGCAATTGTGATGTCATCAGTGATGTCACTCGAGCATTTGTGATGTCATCAGGGATGTAATAAATCGTCCTCTTCTTCTGTGTTGTTTTATGGCATTGACATCCTTGGATTACCACCTCCTTCTGGATTTATCCATCCACTGGTTTCCTACATTCTGTCCCTCTTCCCTCGATGTAATAAAAAAATCCTTCCTGGTGACCAGGCTGGGATATTGCAGGCGGTGAATCCCAAGTTATGCCTCTATGGTCCATCCTCTCCTGCACATTTCGAAACATAGCTCACCTGACCCACTGCAGTCACCTGACCCGACCGTGGACTTCAGAAACTGAACAAGCTTCTCACCTGACCGACCCACTGCAGTGGACTTCAGAAGCTGAACAAGCTTTAACTGATCCCAAAACTGCATTGTGTGTCAACCCTAAGTCCTACTTCCTGCCAGAACTGTTCATATTTACACTGGCTCACATTCTACATTTGGAACTGCTCACGAGTTTGGCACTTTTGGCATCATCCATCCCTCACCAATGTATCACCCGTCAGTCAGCAGGATGTGACCTCATCGTCCTGGCCAACAATCAAAGATACTTCACATATCAAAGCCAAACAGAGAGAGGTCTGAGCTTTCTTCGACAGCATCTATTCTAGAAATGGTAAATGGACTGTATTTTCTAGCTTAACGACTACTACTTTCTTCCAGGCTGTAGTAACCCATAGTTTGTAGGTGGAGGCACTTTAAGTAGGAATGGTAATCTTAGCCCCATGTTTTACCTTCCTATTTTATTTCTTTTACTTTTCATTTAATCTTATTTTAATGTTTTATTCTTTTATCCATTATCCCGCTGCTGGTTTTGTTTATTGTTGATTTTATATTCTTTTACCTACGGGTATGTATGATTTAAACAAATTGTGCAATAGGGCTGTGCAATTTCATGTCTCAGTTGACACTGTGTCCTAGTGCAATGCTGTGTCTGTCCTGTTTGTGTTTACTTGTGTTTTTGTAATGCCGGATGTGGCTATGCGCACTTTTTGCCCAAGACAAATTTCCCTTCTGGGACAATAAAGTTTATCTCATCTCATCATCTACTCAAAGTGCTTTACAATTCTAGCCTAATGACTACTCAAAGCGCTTTACAATGAATACTCACCCATTCACACTCACCTTCATACACCAATGTGGCGGCAACCATGCAAGGCACTAACAGCTCATTGGGAGCAGCTAGGGGGGTTCAAGGAAGGACACGCCGCCATGCTGCCGGGAGGAGCCAGCCTCGAACCGAGAGCCTTCCGATCCCCAGGCGACAGCTCTACCTCCTGAGCTAGCGCCGCCCGCAGCAGACAGCTCTACCTCCTGAGCTAGCGCCGCCCGCAGCAGACAGCTCTACCTCCTGAGCTAGCGCCGCCCGCAGCAGACAGCTCTACCTCCTGAGCTAGCGCCGCCCGCAGCAGACAGCTCTACCTCCTGAGCTAGCGCCGCCCGCAGCAGACAGCTCTACCTCCTGAGCTAGCGCCGCCCGCAGCAGACAGCTCTACCTCCTGAGCTAGCGCCGCCCGCAGCAGACAGCTCTACCTCCCGAGCTAGCGCCGCCCACAGCAGACAGCTCTACCTCCTGAGCTAGCGCCGCCCGCAGCAGACAGCTCTACCTCCTGAGCTAGCGCCGCCCGCAGCAGACAGCTCTACCTCCTGAGCTAGCGCCGCCTGCAGCTCTACCTCCTGAGCTAGCACCGCCCGCAGCAGACAGCTCTACCTCCTGAGCTAGCACCACCCGCAGCAGACAGCTCTACCTCCTGAGCTAGCGCCGCCCGCAGCAGACAGCTCTACCTCCTGAGCAGCAGACAGCTCGAGGAGGCTGCAGAATCTAAACTAAATACACTGGCAGTGATTCAGTCTGGTAGGGGGGCAGGATACGAGAATACAATACAAGAAAATAAACACGTTCAGTTGGAGCGCGCTTTACAAGTATTGTCAGCCAACAATATTATCAGCCCTTTGTATGCAATGCCAATTTTCTTCCCTCTCGTTATCCATAAATGAAATAGTTGTTGCCTTTGGAAATATAAAACTTACTTCACAGGAAAATGTTTTTGCAGTACTGCCTCTCAGATAAAAGATTGAACACTCCCTAGATTACAGGTAACAGCTGTGTTGTACTGTACACGTTTCAATAACCCTGCTGTTATCAGTATATTCCATGAATCTTATTCAAGTTTCTCATGCCTGGTTTGGAAGTTTATCCAGATTGTTGTAAATAGCTATGATTTATCTGAGGAAAATATTTTTTTCAGATGTGAATGAAGTCATTCTTTAAAAGTATAATATACTTTCCCCCTTTCATCTTTTTCCATCTGGCCAATTGCTTGCCTACTACTGCACATCTTGCTCTCCTATACAGTCCTATAGGGCAAATTAACCCAGGGCAAATTAAGCCCAAGAGCTCTACTATACAGTCCTATAGGGCAAATTAACCCCAAAAACTCTCCTATACAGTCCTACAGTATAGGGCAAATTAACCCCAAAAGCTCTCCTGTAATTTCCAAAGTCCAAATATAGCTGAATCGCCACATCCACGTTTTGACCACGTAAAATTATTTTTTATAAGCATTTTATGAAATGTTGATGAAAAAAAAGAATGGCGGATGAAATCTTTTGATGCGTATGCCTAAACTGGAAGTGGGCGTGACTTTGGCTCTCTATAACTTGCCCAGCATTCCTGGAAACCTCCACCTTACATCTGACCAAACCCCGACCATACATATTCTGACCAAACCTCCACCTTACATCCCTCCACCTTACATCTGACCAAACCTCCACCGTACATATTCTGACCAAACCTCCACCGTACATAATCTGACCAAACCTCCACCTTACATCTGACCAAACCCCGACCATACATATTCTGACCAAACCTCCACCGTACATATTCTGACCAAACCTCCACCTTACATCTGACCAAACCTCCACCGTACATATTCTGACCAAACCTCCACCTTACATCCCTCCACCTTACATCTGACCAAACCTCCACCTTAAATCTGACCAAACCTCCACCTTACATCTGACAAAACATCCATCTTACATCTGACCAAACGTCCATCTTACATCTGACCAAAACCTCCACCTTACATCTGACCAAACCTCCACCTTAAATCTGACCAAACCTCCACCTTACATCTGACCAAACATCCATCTTACATCTAACCAAAACCTCCACCTTACATCTGACCAAACGTCCATCTTACATCTGACCAAACCTCCACCTTACTACATCTGACCAAACCTCCACCTTACATCTGACCAAAACCTCCCCCTTACATCTGACCAAACGTCCATCTTACATCTGACCAAACCTCCACCTTACATCTGACCAAACGTCCATCTTACATCTGACCAAACCTCCACCTTACATCTGACCAAACCTCCACCTTACATCTGACCAAAACCTCCCCCTTACATCTGACCAAAACCTCCCCCTTACATCTGACCAAACGTCCATCTTACATCTGACCAAACCTCCACCTTACTACATCTGACCAAACCTCCACCTTACATCTGACCAACCCTCCACCTTACATCTGACCAAAACCTCCCCCTTACATCTGACCAAACGTCCATCTTACATCTGACCAAACCTCCCCCTTACATCTGACCAAACGTCCATCTTACATCTGACCAAACCTCCACCTTACATCTGACCAAACGTCCATCTTACATCTGACCAAAACCTCCACCTGACATCTGACCAAACCTCCACCTTACATCTGACCAAAACATGCTGTCATCTGGGTCAGAGCCAGCTTTTTCCCCCTAAGGATGCTAGGTGCTTTGATGTCTGCAGTAAAATGCTACACTTTTTTTTAAATCAGTCGGTGGTGGCAAGTGCCTTTCTGCTGGAGGCCGCTTGCAAGACAAATGCAGTATACAGTAAGTGGTTGGACAAGCTGGTGGAAAAAGGCTGGCTCAGTGCTTGGCTGGACTCACTGGGAACTGTGGTGGTGGCTCTGTGTAATAATGTACAATGTGGTACTTTTTATTTACACCTTTTATTCATTCATTCATTATGACTTGTTTTTAAGTAATTTTGGTTTTAACCCTGTGCATGCTGCCACTACCTTCTTTTATTGTGTATTGTCTCTCATCTTATATGTTGATACAGATTGTGTGAGCTAGCCACCTGTATTTCCCCAAAGGGATCGATCGATCGATGAAAAACAAATGAAACAAATGAAAAACAAATAAAACAAATGAAAAAGAAATGAAATGTTTTACACACTTTTCAATGACACATCAGTTACATAAAACACAAACCACACACACAACACACACACGTACACACACACGTACACACACACACACACACACACGTACACACACACACACACACCAATTACATGATCTTACCGTCGGCACCACTTCACATATGAATGTCTGCTCTCATTTTCCACAAAGTAGCGAGCCTCTCACTAAATGATTGCTCGTGTCTTTCTGTGAATACAGGTTGCCATGTACAAGTCCTTTGTTTTGTTTGAAACTGTACCATATGTAGGCTACTATACTATATACATACACTAATTAAAATTATGACCTTCAGGCACCTTTATGTGTGTATGAATATGGAATTTGGGGAAATGTATTTTTATTTCACTACATTTCTCAAGAATCTTTCCAGGTTGCAGGTTGAGGTTGGAAATAATTCTGCTACTAATTCCATCCATAGTATTCTGTGTATAGGGTTGTTATCTATGTTAATGACATGAGGGGAAAATGCACAGAGAGAGAGAGAGAGAGGGAGAGAGGGAGAGAGGGAGGGAGGGAGGGAGAGAGAGTGCACGGTGTGTTGTGTTTTATTGAAAAAAAGTGGATTGATAATGTTGCTAGGAGACCCTGCCATCAGCTATTTATCCCAGAATCATGCAAGCCCACGTGCATTCAGACCGTTTCTCCACTCTCCACTGCGCGTGTCCTTCCTCCTCTATAAAGCTGCCAGCATTTCCTTTCCTCTCTCTCGTCTGGAGTAAAGTCAAGCCCGCTCCGTCTGAAAAAGACATGACGACACTCCACCGCACTTGGAGAGTGAAGAATGGATGACGCTTGAGTTATTTTGAGCATTTTCCTGTGAGTACTTTTATCAAGGTTAAAGATCAGATACACACTCCAGATCACGCCTGCTTCAGCCAACCGCTTTGCAACAGTTTTTTTTTTCTTTTCAAAAGGGAAGCCCAGACTGGAGGTTAAGACACTGACTGGCAACTTGTGAGAAATGGTGGGAGTCTAACGCTGAAACGAAAGAAGCTGCAAATTGTTTACCTTTGGAAGGCAGAGACTGGTAGGAGACTGAGAGTAATATCTGCGCCTCTTGACGTGCACTCCTTCTCCTGCTGCCTGGACACTTTTCTTTTCTCTCAATCAAAAACAAGACAACGTGGTTGGCGACAAAGAGGGGCAGCTGTCATGCAAAACTGAGAAGATGAGATCCACTTTCTGAACTCATCTCAAGTCTCTCCTCCAGTCTCGCTTGGAAGAGGAGTGATACCTCTCCTCTGTGGGAACGAAAAACCTCAGGACTCTTTCTTACTTTCTAGCCATCTCATCGGCTGTCCCCGGGCAGTGTCCCCGGGTAGTCTCCTGCCTCTGCTTCTCTTCATTCATCTTGCTAAGTTAAAAAAAAATTGATATCACGGTTTTAGTTCACTCTTTCATACCATGCATTCGCGTTCGAGACACATTTCTCCGTCGCACACCAAGTTATGCTCCGTCTGTCTCAGCTCCTCCTAACCTGCACCTGTTCACTCTTCATCTGTCTCAGCTCCTCCTAACCTGCATCTGTTCACTCTTCATCTGTCTCAGCTCCTCCTCACCTGCATCTGTTCACTCTTCATCTGTCTCAGCTCCTCCTCACCTGCATCTGTTCACTCTTCATCTGTCTCAGCTCCTCCTCACCTGCGCCTGTTCACTCTTCATCTGTCTCAGCTCCTCCTCACCTGCACCTGTTTACTCTTCCTACATTTGCCTCATCTGTTCCTTTTCCATACACCCTTCTCTCTTCATTCCATTAGTATCTTTCATTGTGGACATATTTCTCTTTTGGGGTATTTACATAGACTTACATGCATTCCCTGGAGACTTACCCTCACCCTAACCAATACTTGCCTAAAACAAACCCTTACCCCCTAACCTTAACCTAACCCCAACCTTAACCTAACCCTAACCCTAACTCTAACCTTAACCTAAACCTAACCATAATCCTAAGCCTAACCTTAACCTAACCCTAAACCTAACCCTAACCTTAACCTAACCATCACCCTAACCTAACCCTAAACCTAACCATAACTTTAACCACTAACCCCCAAAACAGTGTTTTACCAACTGGGGACATCGCTTTTGTCCCCAATTGCACAAGCCGTCCCCAATCACCTGGTCTTAAGTCGGGTGCGTATCCCCAATTCTGACTTAAGTAAGACCCCACACACACACACACACACACACCACCCACACACACACACACACACGCTCTCTCTCTCTCTCTCTCTCTCTCTCTCTCTCTATTTCCTACCCCACCATCTTCCTCTATCTACCTCCTGCTTTCACAACTCTCTCTCCTTTTCCATCTTTCTACCACATCCCTCTCCTTCATCCCTCCATCCTGTCACGATGTTCTCCTCCGAGGGTCTCTGGAACTCCACTGAGCCGCTCTGGAGCAACGGCTCCGAGCTGAACTCCTCTCTGGACAGAGAGGGGCGCGAGGAGGAAGGAGAGCAGCACCCCTTCCTCACCGACGCCTGGCTGGTTCCCCTCTTCTTCTCCCTCATCATGCTGGTCGGACTGGTGGGCAACTCTCTGGTCATCTACGTCATTTCCAAACACAGGCAGATGAGGACCGCAACCAACTTCTACATAGGTGAGCAAGAGTGAACAGTATGTTTGTATGCTTTATTTTGTAATGGTCAGATTGTTGGGGTTGTAATCTTGCAGATAGTGCAAGAAAAAGCTATACAGATTTTTGTGAAAGAGGGGGGGGGACGACAAAATCTCACAAAAATATATTCAACTAGAAATAACCGCCTCACGGTTGTCCAGTATGCCTCCGCCAACAAGTCAAGTTGCAGGCTACATCCATGTGTGTCCCGACACGTAAAATAGATGTAGTGAAGACTTTTAAGCAATTTAATACGAAGGTAAAGTGCATTTGTTTTGCGAAATGGAAGTTATCATGTTTGATACCAGTGTATCATTTCCAGTGAGAAACATGATGTCTTCACTTAGAGACTATCTTACAGAGGACTAGAGCGCTTTGTCACATGGTACAATGACAATCACCTGAAGCTCAATATCAGCAAAACCAATGAGCTTGTGGTGGACTACCAGAGGAACAGGAGGCCCCTGTCCTGGTGGTCATCCAGGGACAGGAAGTGAAGAGGGTGGTCTCATACAAGTATCTTCGGATCCAAATCAATAAGTAATGTGCTTATTGGTCAACTTAAAAAGGATTTTGGTGTCTGCAAAAGTAAGTGACAGCACTTCTACCAGTTTTGTAGAATGACCCAAGATTGTTTTCTCAGCTACAGTGATAAGCAAAACATTATGATGTCACAGTGAAGTTGACCTTGAACTTTTGGATATAAAATGTCATCACTTCATCAAGACAATTGTGTGAAATTTTGTCATAATTAGTGTTGAGTTATGGCCAAAAACATCTTTTGTGAGCTCACAGTGACCTTGACCTTTGACCACCAAATTGCAATTAGTTCATCCTTAAGTCCTTAAGTGGACATTTGTCCTAAATTTGAGGAAATTCCCTTAATATATTGCTTAACGAGCATGGAACAGATGGACGTGAGGTCACAGTGACCTTGAATTTTGACCTTTAGACCTTGAGTCTAAGTGGATGTTTCTGTCAAATTTGATGAAATTCCCTCGAGGCGCTCCTGAGATATCGCTTTAACGAGCATGGAACGGGCTGTCGTGAGGTCACAGTGACCTTGAACTTTGACCTTTGACCACCAAAATCTAATCAGTTCATCCTTGAGTTCAAGTGGATAGCCAATGCACATATCATGTTGGTTCAAATGTGCGATAGTCCTTTGCTGCATGTCACCAACTCTCATCTGACCTACCTTCTGGTGATCCCAATTTACTTCCAAAATCATAAAGTGGTCCTCATTTGTGAAGATGATCCTGCTGAACACATAGGCCTCATAAACATTTATGAAACATAAACAGTTTCATAAACATTTGTTACAGACCTGATTTCAGGCATCTAACCAAAATCCCCAACAAAAAAATCCCATTGACACCTCATGATACATGAGGCAGATTCACCTGGGGAACAGCATGATACATGAGGCAGATTTACCTGGGGAACAGCAGCATGATACATGAGGCAGATTCACCTGGGGAACAGCATGATACATGAGGCAGATTTACCTGGACAATAGCAGCATGATACATGAGGCAGATTTACCTGGGGAACAGCATAATACATGAGGCAGATTTACCTGGGGAACAGCATAATACATGAGGCAGATTTACCTGGGGAACAGCATGATACATGAAGCAGATTTACCTGGGGAACAGCATAATACATGAGGCAGATTTACCTGGGGAACAGCATGATACATGAAGCAGATTTACCTGGGGAACAGCATAATACATGAGGCAGATTTACCTGGGGAACAGCATGATACATGAAGCAGATTTACCTGGGGAACAGCATGATACATGAGGCAGATTTACCTGGGGAACAGCATAATACATGAGGCAGATTTACCTGGGGAACAGCATGATACATGAGGCAGATTTACCTGGGGAACAGCATAATACATGAGGCAGATTTACCTGAGGAACAGCATGATACATGAGGCAGATTTACCTGGGGAACAGCATAATACATGAGGCAGATTTACCTGGGGAACAGCATAATACATGAGGCAGATTTACCTGGGGAACAGCATGATACATGAGGCAGATTTACCTGGGGAACAGCATGATACATGAGGCAGATTTACCTGGGGAACAGCATGATACATGAAGCAGATTTACCTGGGGAACAGCATAATACATGAGGCAGATTTACCTGGGGAACAGCATAATACATGAAGCAGATTTACCTGGGGAACAGCATGATACATGAGGCAGATTTACCTGGGGAACAGCATAATACATGAGGCAGATTTACCTGGGGAACAGCATGATACATGAGGCAGATTTACCTGGGGAACAGCATAATACATGAGGCAGATTTACCTGGGGAACAGCATGATACATGAGGCAGATTTACCTGGGGAACAGCATAATACATGAGGCAGATTTACCTGGGGAACAGCATGATACATGAGGCAGATTTACCTGGGGAACAGCATGATACATGAAGCAGATTTACCTGGGGAACAGCATGATACATGAAGCAGATTTACCTGGGGAACAGCATAATACATGAGGCAGATTTACCTGGGGAACAGCATGATACATGAGGCAGATTTACCTGGGGAACAGCATGATACATGAGGCAGATTTACCTGGGGAACAGCATGATACATGAAGCAGATTTACCTGGGGAACAGCATAATACATGAGGCAGATTTACCTGGGGAACAGCATGATACATGAAGCAGATTTACCTGGGGAACAGCAGCATGATACATGAGGCAGATTCACCTGGGGAACAGCATGATACATGAGGCAGATTTACCTGGACAATAGCAGCATGATACATGAGGCAGATTTACCTGGGGAACAGCATAATACATGAGGCAGATTTACCTGGACAATAGCAGCATGATACATGAGGCAGATTTACCTGGGGAACAGCATAATACATGAGGCAGATTTACCTGGGGAACAGCATGATACATGAGGCAGATTTACCTGGGGAACAGCATGATACATGAGGCAGATTTACCTGGGGAACAG
>NC_139635.1:32135677-32160677 GCF_964638095.1 Poromitra crassiceps | reverse complement strand
ATTTTCATGTGCATTCATACAGGGATGTGTAGACTATGCGTCTGTAATAACAGAGTGGCAATATGGACTCAAATAAAGCATTTATGTGTGTCTGCTTGGCAGCGCCGCTGCACTGACGTAAGCGTTACATCCTTATCGAAGACCCTTGAAGGCCTCCCTGATCTCCTCCTCGCTGTCGGTCTCTTTCATCTTCCAACACAGTGAGCGGGCTTTGGCTTATGGAGTGTGAATAATTGTCCAGATATATAGATGTTATTTCCAGGGCACTATTGCCACCACGGCAGTAAGTGTAAGTGTTCTTCTTTGGCTGCTAGTTCACTGAGTTTTGTTTGTAGAGGAATAAGCAGCTTTCATTTGATTTGATCTTGTTGGACTCTACTGGTGCAAACAAACAGAAAGAAAATCTGGTGTACTTCTGCGGCGGTAGTGCCCTTGGAAACTATAACATCTGCACTACGAGCGATGTCCAATACTGGGAAGCAGGACAACCCTCGTGTCCAAAAAGAGCCCCTATGTTGAAGGTGGAGTGTGGTGCACGAAGCTTTGCAAGCATGGTGCTAGTCTACGGCTCTCAACAGATTGGCAGAGGGGGTGGAGCAGCGACCAGGGCAGCAGGGGGAAATTGGCCAAGTACAATTGGG
Organism: Poromitra crassiceps; assembly: GCF_964638095.1. Taxonomy (NCBI): domain Eukaryota; kingdom Metazoa; phylum Chordata; class Actinopteri; order Beryciformes; family Melamphaidae; genus Poromitra; species Poromitra crassiceps. Next base: position 32,160,036 of record NC_139635.1, on the reverse strand, counting down.
GACAAAATGGGAGGGGGGGAATCAGAAAGAAGAAGAATAATTTAAAAAAGCAATCTCTTTTTCTCCAGAATCATCAGAGACTATTTCCCGACACAAGTTTGGGTGCAGTCTCATGGAAAACAAGACATTATTTACGTGTTCTTTTCTCCCTATGCAGCAAACCTGGCTGCCACTGACATCATCTTCTTGGTGTGCTGCGTCCCTTTCACCGCTACCCTGTATCCTCTGCCTGGATGGATCTTCGGAGACTTCATGTGCAAGTTTGTTGCCTTTCTACAGCAGGTAAAAAGCCTGGTCCTTATTAAGATTCATGCAAAATGCTTTATTTCTAAATCACTAACAGTCATGATGGTCCTGTGTTTTCTCAGCTCAGAAATGTGCTTTTATAGACACAAGCGTTATTTTGTTGCCTTTCCACAACAGGTACTGCAAACAAATTGCCCTAATTTACTATAATTGAAATAAACTCACTCAGGGCTTCAGCAGAGTCAGAGGTCCATGGGCCATTTTGTGTCTAAAAGGCAGGGTGAACACAGGTGAAACCAACTCCTTAATTAGGACCCCAGCACTGGAACACTTAAATGGACTGTTGGAATTTGGAAACCCTAATTAATGTTTTGGGGCACCTGTGTTACTTCCTGGAAAAAAATGCAAAGAAGAATGGCAAAGCAAAGCTACTGTAAAGACTAATTTTAATAATGAAGACTACCTCTGCAGCCAATGCCAATGTCCAGGTTATATCACCCCATACGTTGCTATGCATGCCCTCTTTCATTCATGCCTCTCTCCCCGTCCATTCAGTCTCCCACACTTCCCCTCTCTGGCAATAGCCAATCAGCTCAAGCTATTCCTTTCCCTTGCTTTTCCAATATCCAATCAGCTAAAGCCATTCCTTTCCCTCGCTTTTCTGCTGAGCCAATCACATAACCGGTGTAGTATATCAGAGTCCATGTTTTTTGTTGTTACTCACCTATGTGCTGTCACCCTCATTTGCTGATCGCCATTGCTGAAGCAGTTGTTTCGCCCCACCTCCTCCCCTGACCACCACCAACGTCATGACTCCTGAAGAATTCCTACTCCTTTGCTCCTTTACATAAGTAAACAAACTGCAAAGTACACAGACAGTAGAGAAAATAAACAAGCACAGATTCTGTGTAGACTCACAGCACTATGCACTGACGCAAGCGATCACAAGGCATTTTGTTCTCAAGCCATGCAAAAAAAAGAGCAAATGACAAAGCAGTATTATCATTAGAGTATTTTGCCTCTTTCCCACTTGTTGTAGATTAGAACGAGGCAATCAGAATAAACTAATTACACATTTATGAACAGTTTCTTTACCACATCATCGGCAGAGGAAGGCAACCAAACACAAGAGCAGAATCTGACAGAGAATGTAATAAGGAACACAAATCAGCAGCACATCAATAGTAGAGCCATGGTGAGTGCACAAACCACAATGCCAAGCCCACACTGCACTCAACACGGACACACGCCAGGTGGTCATTTCTACCCAAAGTGCCCCTTTGAAAGTCTGCTCTCATTTTGAGGAAGCTGCTGCACATGCAGGTGTGTGGAGGGCTTTCCACCTCCAACAAATGAATCCTGAAGAGAACGATTGCTGCTTCTTTTCACACCTCTTGCTGAGTGCTGACTTCAAAGAGGAGAGATGATAGATAGATAGATAGATAGATAGATAGATACTATAGATAGATAGATAGAGAGATGATAGAGATGATAGAGAGAGAAGGAGAGGGAGGGGGGATGATGCTTTTTGATGGTGGTTGGTGTTATCTGGAGTATAAAAGCGAAGCTGGCTGGATGAATATTTCATCGGAATGTCATAGATTTGCTTCATCTGCTTCAAAGGTATCTGTACAGTAATATTTTTAAAACTCATTAGAGCTTGAAGAATTCCACAGTGGAAATGGATCTTCTGTCGATGGTTTGGCATGAGAAGCAGGCTGCACTTCATGTTTCATGCTTCATGTCTGCCTTTGAAACGACTCGGCTTTGAAGAGAAACGTGTCGACAAAATGCTTTTTGACTGCTACATTGTACGACATCATATCCATGAGGAATAATAGACCAGAAGCACATGAAAGCTGAGGACGGTGAGAATGAATCGCCTTCGCCGCTTTAGCCCCTCCTCCATCTTCTTCTTCTCCTCCTCCTCCTCCTCCTCCCCCTTCTTCTTCTTTTAGCTTTATCTTGCATCAAATTATATGGAAAGGCACATTGAGTGTCTTTAACAATCCCTTTGAAACAAAAAAGGAGTGCATCTTTTTTTGCACCACAGGCTTTTAAAATTATTATTATTATTATTATTGTTGTTGTTATTAATATTATTATTGAGCTTCAGAATTAGGCTTATTTGACTTTAGCACTCCCCGGCCATGCTATGGGGAGCCATGGGGCCAGCAAAAATAATACTTATTATTCTTCAGGTTTATGATCATAATCTGCTTCAACCGTGTGCTCTCAATAATGTTTGTAAATAGGTACTTGTCAAATACCCACTTTTTTCAAATACAAAAGCCCATTGGGGGAAAACAACAACAAACAAAAGAAAATGAAATAGCAGTGCCTCTCACTCCAATTATGCTCCACTTGACTCTTAACGCTGGTCAATTGACTGTAGTATGTGTAACGGTAACTTATGCATGGATTGCCACTTGCAGTTTACGGTTATACCATCTCAGTCTGCAAGTCTGCAATTTGTGTAACGAACCTGGGTACCATACAAAATAAAATGTGCTGCTGATTTTTCCAGGGTTTAATGAACAAATGTAGCACACAGAATCCATCTTTTCTGAAGTAGTTCACTCTTTCTAATAATTTATACTAATACATGAGCAGAAATAGACGTCCTTTTGATATAAAGCTCACTGCTCAGATAATCAAATATATTCTCTTAGTCAAGTGTGAGCCCATTGCATTGAATTGATTTAATGCAGCGGCCTTTCCAGGGCCGCTGGAAGTCATTTTAAGCAGGGGGTGCTGGGAGGAAGGGACTCTCGGTGGGGCCCGAAAAAAATTTGGGCGTTTTTTTTTACATTTTTTTGCCATATTTAGAGGAATATCTCATTTTAAATCAACATTAGGATACTGTTGTGATGTAATTATTCAGTATTTTCTCCTTTTCTCACTCATTCAGAGCAAAGAGGGAGATATATAGCATGATGATAATGCTCTATATCTCCCTATTTGCTCTGAATACACCAGTTAACATGACACAGACTTAACATGATAGAAATATTATCAGCAAACTTAATGACTAGACTAATTATTCTGATCTGAATGGCATATATCAAGAAACATTGACTCCTCTCTTTGCTGTATAGTGGGAGGTGCATTTTTGAGTAGGCTATTAAAATAGCATGTCAAGTTCACATTTCTTTATTGCCAGATTAAACAATTCGTATTGGTTGTTGGTTGGTTCAACACAACATGTGCGTGCATGCGCGCTTCTTCTTCTTCTCTAGCCTACAAGCATGTAACTTCCTTGATTGTTATTGTTGATAATTCTATTTAAATAGGCTACATTTTCATTTCCCGAAACATTCTTAAACAAGAAAGGAACATAGTGCACTGCAAAATATTTTTAATTACATTTGTAAAAAAAAAAAAAAAAAAACAATTGAAAAAATTGAAAAAATCTAGGGGGTGCTGCAGCACCTGCAGCACCCCTACTTCCCGCGGGCCTGGGCCTTTCTACAAATGGAGGGATCAGTATCTACCCACTTCCCCAAGACCAGTGCACTGCTCTGAATATAACCCCGCCCCTTTTCTCTCATATCCTTTTTTAACATCACTTTATAATCCCTTAAGGGTAGTGGTGCTGGCTTCATAGTAACAGATAAGAGGGAGAGAGGGAGAGAAAGAGAGAGAGAGAGATAGAGAGAGAGAAGAGGAGAGGTCTCATTGGAGAGAGAGAAAACCAGCATAGATGCTCATCATATCCTTTGATGCCCCTTTGGTGCTCTGAATCCCTTAAGGGTAGTGGTGGTGGCTTCATAGTAACAGATGCGAGGGAGAGAGAGGGAGAGAGTGTGTGTGTGTGTGTGTGTGAGAGAGAGAGAGAGCTTCATAGTAACAGATAAGTGTGTGGGGGGGGGGGACTTTTGACCCCTTCTTTCTTGCTTTCAAATTATTATGCGCCATTATAGCTGTATACATACCACAGCATGACCCTTGTAAGTCCATGCATTTGAGTGAACAAAGATTTCACTTTTGTGAAGATGAGACAAAACAGTTTTTGTTTTCTATCTCCTCCATGTCCAGCAGAGACAGCAATGTCTATTTAGAAATATATGTAGCCTACTGTAACAAACGAGTGCAAATGTAAAATTTGTATTCCCAGAAAATATATGTGGATCCCTTTAAAGGGGTACGCCAACATTTTTGGAGATTCACCTATTTTCCATATTGCCGATATTAAATGTAGAATGTAGATGCCTTTATCGTCACTGTGTGTGTGCAGTACAAACTGCGCGGTACAGCCCTCACTGTCTGTCTCCACTCTAACTCTCCACCTACTCTAACACTCGGGACTCACAAGGACTCACAGTCATTCGATTCGGTTAAGTTAAGTTATCCTTTATTTATCCCCATGGAGATTCATCCTCTGCATTTGACCCATCCTCTACTAGGAACCTTCCTAGAACTAGGAGCAGTGGGCAGCCACAGTGGGCAGCCGCAGTGCAGCACCCGGGGACCAACTCCAGTTATTTTGCCATTGCCTTGGTCAGGGGCACTAACATACATGTCTTTGATGGTGGGAGGAAACCCACACGAACACGGGGAGAACATGCAAACTCTACACAGAAAGGACCTGGGACGGACCGGGGTTCGAACCCGGGACCTTCTTGCTGTGAGGCAACAGCGCTACCCAGTGGCGGACTGCATAATCGGGCACGTCGGGCAAATGCCCGGTGGCCTGGCCTGGCCTGCCAAAAAAAAAAAAAAAAAAAAAAAATTTTTTTTTTTTTTTTGCAAGCCAGGCCAGGCCACTCACTGAACAGCAGGCCAGGCGCCGCCTACTGGTTTACTAGTGGTTTTATTACTTTATTCAGGTTTAAAGTGGGTGCATCTCATTGTAAAATTGGACTTGGCCCAAATTGGGCTTCAAACGGCCCAAATTGGGCTTCAAACGGCCCAAATCGGGCTTCAAACAGCCCAAATCTGGCTTTAAACGACCCAAATCTGGCTTCAAACGGCCCAAATTGGGCTTCAAACGGCCCAAATTGAGCTTCAAACGCCCCAAATTTTCCGCCGCCGCCCTTCGGACGCCGGCACGCGCGTCGGCCCGTATCGGCCTGGCCTGCTTGGTATCTAATGCCCGGCCTGAATTATGATCCCAGTCCGCCCCTGGCGCTACCCACTGAGCCACCGTGCCGGTTACACAAATACAGCATCTCCTCTCGTCGTCTTCCTATTCCTATCTCTCTTTCTTCTTCTCTGTTTCTCTCCTCACATGCTAATTAAAAAGCACAAGAGCTCCCCCTCAGACATGTTGAGTTAGTCAGAAATAAAGGGTGCTTCTCTTGAGTACCAATTGGCTGCTTGAGCTTCTCCTTGAGGGATGGAAATTAACTCTGGATCCGACTAAGGCTGGATGCACAGGGTGTCCCAATTACTGTAAGTCACCCACGCAATTGTTTTAGATTCTAAAGAAGATCAGAGGTGGAAGCGTTCTCTAACAGTTGTTTTGATGGATTCTGTCGGAACATAAAGTTTCTCTAATAGTGTGCTGGTGCAGGAACTGTGGTGCTTGATTGGTTTAAAAGAAAATCCAGTCGTTTTTATTCATTTAGGCTATTTTGGCACATTTTACTGTATTGATTATTATATTTTATTATGCCTTTTTTTAAGCCACTATGGAAATTAAGCTGGGCAGCACTAGTATGTTTGCTACTCTCTACTGATAAGACAATGGTGAGTCACTCTCAGTCAACCTAAACCCAGTTGATTTTACTCTTCCTGTTGTCTGGTATAGCTCTTTCCTGGGAAGAAACCCCTGGCACACTGGGAGTGATGTGTTTTATGATTTATGTTTTCTGCAGCAGCAACAGCAGTTTGTCGGTGCAGAAACACCACACCAATGAGCCTTTAGCACCAAAGATTATTTTTTTCCACGGATGACTTGTTTATAGAAAATTCTGCACATACAGATTTCTTTTTTAAAGACTGAGTTATGCACGTGTGTGTGAGTATATAAGCATAAGTGTAAGTACAATATTCCCTGCCCCTCCTAGGTGACGGTGCAAGCCACCTGTATCACTCTGACTGCCATGAGTGGAGACCGCTGCTACGTCACCGTCTATCCTCTCAAGTCGCTCCGCCACCGCACCCCCAGAGTCGCCATGATCGTCAGCATCTGCATCTGGATAGGTCTGTTATGCTTGTTTTATTCAAATATATATTTTCTTGGCATTGCTGGATTTTCACTTGTCTATTAATTCATTAAATGTTCTATTAATTTGAGAGTAAGAGTGAATGCATTAGTATTCCAAAAATGAGCCTACTGTAATAGGGAAACACTGTATCAACCTTTGTAAAAATATGAGGTGCGTGATAAAATAAATGTGCTGATGATTTCTCTAACAGTCAAAATATAAAAGCAGTTGTACCTATGACGTAATAACTTGTGCATGATACAAAAATTCCCTGTTGTTTTACACCGCTTCAACTAACTGAGTCACTCCTATACCTACCTAGGCTCCTTCATCCTGTCAACTCCGATTTTCATGTACCAGCGTATTGAGGAGGGCTACTGGTACGGCCCGAGGCAGTACTGCATGGAGAGGTTCCCCTCCAAGACCCACGAGAGGGCCTTCATCCTCTACCAGTTCATAGCTGCTTACCTGCTGCCCGTCCTCACCATCTCCTTCTGCTACAGCCTGATGGTGAAGAGGGTGGGACAGCCCACTGTGGAGCCTGTAGACAACAACTACCAGGTAGGGACACGTTTGTTTTGCTTTGCTCTGCTTTAGCAGATATAGAAGTGGTTTTAGCCATCAACTCTCATGACTACAGTGACTACTGTAGTTGTCAACATTACATCACAGTACATTACATTATGCCATTTAGCAGACACTTTTATCCAAAATGACTTACAATAGTACATTTTGTCAACATGTATTGAAATCAACTGTGCGTTACAGTCTTCATAAGCCAAGACTTTTTAAAATGAATGGGTACCTTTTTTTTTTTATAGTTGTTTGGAAAAGGAATAAGTATTTGATTTTTAAGAAGAGGAACAGTTAGTTCAAGAAGGGTCCAGATAAAGACGTGTTTTTAGTCTCTGCCGAAAGATGGGCAGTGATTTGGCTGTTCTGACAGAAGGAGGGAGCACATTCCACCATTGTGGTGCCATGAAGGATGAGAAGAGTCATGATGAGCGACTTTTGAGCCCACGTAGCGATGGAGGGGCGAGCGAGGTGACCTGCAAGGGTGGAGGAGCGGAGGGAACGAAGCGAGATTTGGAACCTGACCATAGATTGCAGATAGTGGGGGCAATCTGAGGTAGCCTGTTGCCGGTCCTAGTAAGTCAGTACCAGTGTCTTGAATTTGACGTGTGCGAGTTAGGAAACCAGTGAAGGGACCGGAAGAGGAGAGTGACGTGAGATAATCTAGGTTGGTTGAACACCAGACCGGCTGCAGCGTTCTGAATGAGCTTCAGAGGCCAGGAGAACATTACAGTAGTCCAGGCGGTGCCTGGGCCAGGAGTTGTGTCGCTCCCCTCATACGAAAGTCAACAACTGGTTGTCGAGGATCAACCCGAAATTCTTAGCAGCTCAACTAAGTTGAAACAAATAACATTTTCTTCTCTTCTCTTCTCCACAGGTCAAGCTGTTGTCCGAGAGAACAATCAGCATCAGGAGCAAAGTCTCCAAGATGGTGGTGGTGATTGTGCTCCTCTTCACTGTCTGCTGGGGTCCCATCCAGTTCTTCGTCCTCTTCCAGTCCTTCTATCCAAACTACCGGCCCAACTATGCCACCTACAAGATCAAGACCTGGGCCAACTGCATGTCCTACGCCAACTCCTCCGTCAACCCCATCGTCTACGGCTTCATGGGAGCCAGCTTCCAAAAGTCCTTCAAGAAGACCTTCCCCTTCCTGTTCAAGCACAATGTCCGAGACAACAGCATGGCTTCCAGGACCGCCAATGCCGAGATCAAGTTCGTTGCCGCAGAGGAGGGCAACAATAACAATGCTGTGAATTGAATTTGACAATTGCCTACTGGAAGACTGGTGTTTTGTCTATCCAGAGCGATACAAGAAGGAGACAAAAATAACAATGAGAAATAAACTAGACCAACTATGGATCAATTGCCTGAAAGATTGGAAAGGCCGGTCTGGCTGCTTTCAAAAGAATACACTGTGTTTGGCAGACACATTTTTATTCATATTAATGAATGCAGTTAATGATGACACAGTGGAGAAAAACACAGCGTTCCAATTAACGGTGTTGGCTCAGTGCTTTACCTGTTGCACTGCCAAGGCCAGAGGAACAGTGTTGGCATACAGTACAGTGATACTTTATCCATTGTGCTGCCAAATAACAGAGACAGTCACAGAGATCTGAAGACACCCAGAGAGAATTCTGCCTGTAAACTCTGAGGCAGCTATCCTAATCCCTATAAGATTACGATTCATAAACTCGGTGGCTTTGGTACACACTACTCTGTGTGGAGTGGCATTTTGGACAGCTGACATAATGCTGGGACATGTGTAAATGTAAAAAGTGAACAGTGAGCACACTCCAAAAAATATAACTTCGGTGCAGGACACAAACAATATCGAGTCACAGCAGGAAACGCCGGCACACAAAAAAGTATTTTAGAAGGTTTAATACCTGTAGTCTGGGTAGGGCAGCAGCACAGCACAAACAGTTTCGGCACACAGGCCTTCCTCAGTGTTGTCAACACTGCTGTCCCCTACCACAGACTACATGTGAAAATGTAATAATCTTATTTGGAAATGACTGAATCTGTGTTCAAAATGGATGTTTAATAAGAGTATAGCTGTACAGTAGATGCCTACAGATGTCATGAGTGTTATTGCCGAATTATTTATTATTATTTTGCTTTATTTGACAGTCCACAGCAGATAGAGTGAGGGGAAGCAAGGGAGAAAGAAAGAGGGATGACATGCGACAAATGTCCCGGTAGCACTTGACAATAAATACTGTAAGTGTACATTAATTAACGCTTTAGTTAATGATTATTACCCTAACCTTGAACTAACCATAACCCATCCCTAACCATTAATTAACCATAAACTATTAGATAATGTATAACCTAGTTAGTACCTTAGTTAACATGAACACCATTCATAAATGATTACTAGACACATTAGTTATGTGTTAATTAAGGGTTAGTTAATTATATTATTATTATTATTAATTATTATTATAATTATTAATAATAATAATCATTAACTAGCTAACTAATTAATGTACCCTTATTGTAGTGTTACCCACGTCCCACCCGTTTCAAGCCCAGGATGTTGATCCGCGGTAAAACAGCGCGCGCCCGCTGCCTCATTGTTTTCCTATGGGGAGAGTGGTGCTAACTATGCGGCAGCGCTACACTTGGCATCGCGCACCGCTCGAATCTGCCACCTTGTGCTGCGCTCAACCGTATAAACTTTGACCTATTTACCGCTGAACTTTCTCTGCTCTACCTGGCAGTGAGAGAAGATCGCTTATCATGTGCAGGCAGCTTTAGAAAGCTGTGTTTGTTTGTGGAAGCTGTGGAGAGACCGCAGGTCATGTTTTTATCCATATCTCAAAATGGCAATTTGCCATGCAACAACCTTTTCTGTTGCCTGTCTCGTGATGTTGACGGTGTTGTAGTTCCACATGTATGGTAAATGTCTGAAAATGCCCACTGGACCGAAACTCATTGATTTATTATTTGTACTGTTGTTTTTGCTAAGCCATGAAACAGCCAGCGCCGGTGAACATAGGGTTAAAGATATTGTTTTCTGCTTGGTGAGAAGCCACCCAGGCAAATCTGCGTTGAATGTGTGTTTCTCTGCTGCCAAATGTGATGTGTGGCTGCTCACTGAACCAGGGGGTCACGAGCAGTGAGGCATAGACAGTGTTGACTTTTCTTTTGTGCTCCCCCGTACTAACATTCACACCTTCTCTATACATGTGCATACAGAACACCCATGACACAGTCACACACACACACACACACACACACACACACACACACACACACACACACACACACACACCTCCACCCGTTAAATCCAGGTGTTGTTGGTTGGAGTCAGTTGTCACATCTTCACTGAGAAACATGATCTTGTCAGACTGACTGAATTCCAAATGGCAAAGGTCACCGCTGCAGCCTCCTCTGTGTGTGTGTGTGTGTGTGTGTGTGTGTGTGTGTGTGGGGGGGGGGGGGGGGCAGAGAGCAGCTGTGTGGAGCTGGGAATACACAATATCATGGTTTACAAATGTGGGAATTAACACATTCTCTGCATCCCGCACACTGACTTTAACTCCAATTACGGCCCATAGAAAACGTGTTAATGCAACCCTCAATTGAATTGTAGATACTGTAGGACTTGCTGTCATCAAGGCTTCATTGGAATGACACCAATTGTCCTTTAAATGTGAGAGTATGTCCTTGTTTGTGCTGCCATTTCCTTTTCAACTGCTTACAGTTTTTCTCAATTGGACATGCTTAATGAAACTGGGATCCAAGCAGTCCAGGTGGTGGGAGATGGCGCTGATGTAGAGAGAGGGAGCTGATCGCTGTCCATGCCAGCAGCAGCGGCAGGGAACCTAATGAGTTCCTGCAGTATGTCCAGCCTTCCATCCTGGGCAGCACAGTAGACCGGCAGGATGTGTGGCCATATATGAGCTTCTTCTTCGGTTGGCCGCAGCTTCCCGGAGGATCCAGATGCAGTCCAGGTGACCGTGGTCCACGGCCCTGTAGAGGCATGTAGTCCTCATAATCAACTTGGTCTTCCTGGGCTCCCTGGGTGATCGGTTAGGCCACACAGCAGCCGTAGCACCTCCCAAAACGTCTCTCATTGATCCGCATACTGAAGTAGAGTTCCTGCAGCAGGGTCCTCAGTTTGTCCAGGTGTCCTGCGTAGACGGAGACGGCATAGTCGAGCTGCCAGTCATTGCCCTGCTCGAGTAGCCAGGCTTTAGGAAGGGACAAATTGTTCGAGTGCTGATATCACTCACTGATGACATTGCAATTGCTTGAGTGACATCACTGATGTCATCGCAATTGCTGGAGTGACATCACTGATGACATCGTGAGATCATGAGATCAGCTCATAAAACAAAAGCATTTGGCAGCATCAGCTAAGAAGCTGGCTTCCACCTGTCTAAAGTGAGGAGAGCCAGAGGAACATCATTGGGCACAGAGGCTGCTACAGTGCCAGGTCAGAGGGGTGTCAATAATATCACCATGTGTCCTGCCATCTCCACTGATGATGTCCTTTGATGTCGGCTGCCATCTGCAATGAAGGTCCATCTACCCATACAATACAGAACACCTCATCACATGTCTTCTTGATGCACTGAATGAAAGAGTGCATCCACCTGAAGAGAGAGAGAGGCGTGATTTCTAACCCCACATAGGATAAGCAATAACCACGCCCTGTGGCGCCGGCCGGGATTGGCCAGGAGCATTGAAGTTTGGGACTAAAGCACCTGGGTTTTTTCATCTTTTAAAATAAAGATGTTTAAAAAACTATTGCTTGTTACATTTTCAGTGCTGTACCTTTTCTCTGGGTAAGAATTGAGCTTGAAATTAATGATACATTATATTATATGAGCTGAACGTGAACACAACACCGTTTATATTATTGCAGGTTTTTGTAGATTGTGTACATTGTGTAGATTCCAATTATTATGCTTATTATTATTATTACTATGCTAAGGAAGGTAGGTGACCATAATTAATTTCAATGTCCGCTCTCAATATCGCTGTCTGTTCTCAAGAGCTATTCAGTTGGTTCATGAAATCGCTGGGCTCAGCTGCCTCCAGTGTTGCTCCTGGCCAATCCTGGCGCCACAGGGCGTGGTTATTGCTTATCCTATGTGGGGTTAGAAATCACGCGAGAGAGAGGGCTGTTGAGGCCTGCTGGCATGACTCTGTATATGTCATCATTTGGGACAATGTTGCTCTCCACCGCTCTCCTCTCGCCTTGTGAAGAAAGGGTTTGTAGCACAGCCCCGTATGATGATGCAATTCCCCTCTTGCATTATTGTCCTTTTCTGAACCCAATTGAGGAATTCTTCTCTGCTTGGAGATGGATGGATATGAGCAGATGTTCCTCCTGGAGGCAATGCATGCTGGTTGCCTGGCAATAGGTGCAGAGGCCTGCCAGGGATGCATACCCCATGCAAGGAGGTTTTTCCCTCGGTGCATTGCAAGGGAAAACATCCAATGTGATGTTGATGAGAATCTGTGACCTAATCGTCAGGAACGAATGGACTAAATGTGAAGTTCAGAGTATTTCAACTCTTTATTTTGCTTTCCTTTGGTTGTTTTTATGTTTATTTTATTTTTATTTACAATATTTCGCATTACTGTGCAAATGGCACAGGCATATAGTAGAAATTAAGGTTGAACTGGTTCATATTGATAGCTGTATTTTGTATTTTGTTGTCCATTGTGTAATGATTGATTTCAAAAATATATTAATTTGCTCACAAGTTGTGTTTGATGGGATATTTGTTTTTGTTGTACATGTACGTGTTTAATGTTTTCTGAGCCTGAGTGTTTTGCAAACAAAATGCCCAGCGACTTTCAGTTCAGGCCTGTGTGTTAACTTGAACCTCTAAATGGACCAATGTGTTCAGGCAAATGAGAAAACATCCAATAGGACCAATATGATCAATGTTTTGTTTTTGTTGTTGTTTTTGCTTTACATGAAGCATAAACATGTGTTATGGTTTCCATTTGACTTGAAAGTAAAGACCTCAAATGCTGTCTTCTATTAGAACTTTCTACAATCGAGTTCCATAGTTCCATTAGATTTAAAGTGATTTGAAATATTCAAGGATGTCACCTGGTGACAGCTGAAATCTTGACCGGCAGTGATCATGTGACAATTTATTTTGTAAAAATAGAAAAGAAAAAGAAAGCAGAAGACCTTTTTATTCGGATGGGCTGGGAACAGAGAGATTGGGTTGTAAGGAATAATTGAAAGCTATTACACATTATGGTGGTGCCAATCATGCAATCATACAGGCTATGCAAATGCAGATGTAACCACAGAGGTCTTGCTTTTAACTGCATACTAGCAGAACTAATGCTTCAGTTATGCTCCAGCGAATTATGCAACTTTACTGTCCAAGTATAGGGTACAGAATCAGAATCACAAGTGAGCAGTCTACATCCATGTCTGTGCAGTCTCATACACCCCTTCACCACGCTCCTTCCCCCCACCCACACCCCTAGCTACTCACACAGTGACCTTGGACTTTGACCTTTGACCACCGAAATCTAATCAGTTCATCCTTGAGTCCAAGTGGACGGTTGAGCCAAATGAGAAGAAATTCCGTCAAAGCGTTCCTGAGATATCGCGTTAACGAGCTTGAAAATGGCATTCGTGAGGTCACAGTGACCTTGAACTTTGACCCCAGTGTGACTATCTAATAATTGGTGTGACTAATGTCACACCAAGAGAACAGTGTTTGTTTTGGGTCCCTTGTGCTCTTGCACTTACATACGGTACTGCAAAAAGCTTGAAAAACTGCCGTCGCGTTGGTATGATTCTTAGTCATCTATATCCGCTTATGGCAAATCCAATATATACACTGTTTAAAAAAAGAAACGTCCTCATTAATATGGATTTCCCCCCCAGATGCAACACAACCAAATAACAAAATATGAGGTAACACTGACTCACCATACCTGAATAGAAGATCTGCCCACACTGTGTACCATTTTGCTTGCCGATGACCTTGGTAACAATAACAAGTCGAAACTCCATTGTTGTCCGAGTAGCTCCAGGAAACACGTGTTCTGTTACTGTGCAATACAGGCGGTTTTGACTCAGGCAGATTGACCCGGAGGCTACAGAAAACAACGATAGGTCAGAATGTGGGTGGTTTTTATTCCCCAAACGGGTTTAAGAAGTACGTAAAATGATGGCTGCTGGGTAATACATGGAAGCGAGTACTCATTGTAGTCTTTATTACAGCTGTTGTGCATCTTTTGTTGTCCCCTGCAATGCATCTATCTACCCTGTAGAGACTATTTGTAAATTGTGGCTGGAGCAGGCTCTCTCTCAGCAGAATAGAGACATTTTGGCATAAAACTATATACACCATGTGCCCCCTGAATGATGATGAATAATATATATATTCTTGGGGACAGAACAATAGTGCGGCAATATAGCTCGCTGTTGTATGCCGTGTGTGTCTGGATTCAAAAATGGGATTTGTACAATGTCTAGAATAACTAACTCTGTCTTTGTCCAGAGAGCAGAATTCAGCTCATTCAGCTACTCCATGGGCAAAGCAGGGCAAACAAACTAATACTAGAAAACTCATAGCCTACTTAGTGAAGGCATTAATCAGTAATATAGAATGATGCTTGCAGAAGAAGAACCATTGGCTTTCTCCCTCCTATGAAAAATGATCAAACAAATTATACAAAGAGTTCCATTAATTTGAAGTGAGGCAGTTGTTCTTAGATTGGGACCTTTCCTTTGTGCTGTGAGTCAATCCTGCACAATCTGTAGGAAACTATACCCAGTCGGGACATAACCAGATAAGAGCGACACAGAATTAACCAATTTCCCCAGTGGTGGCCTTATTTTTCTGCAGCCATGTTACTATGCTGAGAACATTAATTTGAGAATTACATATTGAGGTACAGTATTCTACTCGTAACATAATCAAAGAGTTTCAAATCAGAACAGATTGTTTTTGCCTTTATTTTGTCTCTCTCTCTCCTATTTCGTAAGCTTTTTGGAGATACTGAAGCTCAAAACCCCACCAGCCCTGAGACTGAAGAACACCTGATAGTCATTCATCAACTTCGCGGTTGCCCTGGCCCCTACCTGCTCACACACGCTCTCTGGACTCAGCTTGTGACAGACAAATAACAGCTTTGCTTTTTTATTTGGGCTTCATTTCAATACCTCACGTCATATTAAGATACTATCTTAATATGACGTGAGGGCTCTACGCCCTCTGTGAGGGCCTAACATATTCTAAGAACTAAATTTAAAAAATAATTTGTTCTAATATTATTGTATTAATTCATAAATTGCCAATCATCATCTAAACAAACATGTTTCTCTGGAAATAAGCCCTTAAAACTGCCTTTCCAGTTTGTTTTGGACTGTGAAGGGTTAACTGAATGAAGCCCTTTGTGTTACCCTATCAGAATTTTGCATCTCTGTGTTGTTGGGAAGAATAGCAGCTCAGTGCAGCTCTCTGGTTGGCGTGGCCGCTGTAAATTCGCAGATGGCTGCTGTAATGAATTCACCGTGAGGATATTTTTCGAGTGGCAGTAAAATTGACCAATCAGATCATCCCTCTAAATGGATGGGGAGGCTCATCGTTGGCTGTATGACAGATTCCCGCCCCCTGCGTTGGACAAGACCATGTGACAAGACTCACAGTAGCAACTAGCTGCGCGACAGTCTGCGTTGTTTTACGGCAACTAGGCAGAGGATCATGGCTGCCACACCGGCAAACTCTTCTCATTGCAGATTAACTTTTAATGAAAAGTTGGAATTGATTGGGAAAAACCAGCTCTTAATTTGGTTCAGAAAATCTGTTTTCTGTTGTTTTGTTGTTCTGAGTTCACGTGACGGGCTGGTTTACCAGGCTATGTTACACAGTGTTCAAAACCAAAACACTTTCAGAAGCATTTCAACGCCAGCAAGAGTTCTACATGGTACATCGTCCGTGGATGACCGGATCAAGCCAGAAACAAAAGCTTTACTGCTGGGGACCATCTCCTTTTTGGCGCAAGGAGCGGCTCTTGGTCTACGGTTTTATCCCTCCGGCCTCCGCGCATCCATGCAGATGGAGCTCTCCAGCTCCTGCGCAAACGTCTCCAGGAGACGTTATTAACTTGTATAGGCCGCTTAGCCTGTTCCAACTTGTTATACAGCGCGCTGGTGTGTGTGCGTGCGTGTGTGTGTGCGTGTGTGTGTGCGTGCGTATGCGTGCGTGCGTGCGTGCTGCCTGCGTGCTGTGTTGCCTGACAGACACGTGTCGCTGCTGCTCTGATGGTTCTGTGTTGTGATGTGTCGGCCCATTGGCATTGTCATATTGTGCTGAAATTCACACACAGCTTGTCTGATGATGTGACTGATTGCATTTTGCTGAATAGAATAGGCTGTTTATTTCTCTCTGTGCTGTCTGCTCGTGGCTGAATAAGGTCATATGCGATGATGATTTTCAGACGTATTGTCATAGGACACAAACCAAGCTGGTACGTCATTTTTTTCTGCTGCTGGGGGAGGCGGGGGGGTTACATGTGGGCTGGTCAGAGGGCCCAGGTGTGAGAGGCACGGTTCGCTACTGCATTTTCGCATGCTCAATTCTGGGTGGGGACTCTGGAGACGATGAATCGAGCAGACATGGACACAGATCTCCAATTATAGTAGTAGGAGCTACAGGTGGTGTATGCTGATGGTATTTAATCTCTGATCCTGGATTTGTTTGAAACAGTCACTGCAGAACTAAATCTAGGAAATGAACTAAAATGAAGTAAACTGACAGTCCTTCAAGTCAGTTCTGGTGGAGCACAAAGTCCTTCATCACTTGTGTTAGTGGTAGGGAGTGGACTTGGTTCAGGCGACGTGTGCCCAGCGATTGGCAGATCCGGATCCGACACACATGGGCCAGACTGCGAGGACATCTCTTGGCCTCCAGAAAGACCCTGAGAGCCTTGGGATCCGTCCACTTCTCCAGCTATGCCTGCTTCTCCACCAGGGCTGGGTCAGCGGCGTGGTCCAGCAGCAGCTGGACGAAGGCCGTGTCGCACCTGTTATGCAGCACCATCTCCAGCAGGAGAGAAGCCACGTCACGGGTCAGAATGCCAGCGGCCTGGAGCAGCAGGTGGAAGCAGTCCAGGTGGTTGTGTGTCTAGCACTGATGTAGAAAGGAGACCTCTCGAGGGTGTGATCGGTGTCCATATCAACAAGAACATCACCGAAGCTGATGAGTTCCTGCAGTATGTCCAGCCTTCTATTGCTGGCAGCACGGTAGATCTCGGTGTATCCATGGCATCTTCTGTTGGGGTCGGCCCCCGGCTTCCAGGAGGATCCAGACGCACTCCAGGTGACCATTGAATACGAGAATAGAATTGAGGTAAAGCGCACAACTCCTTGTAAGAAAAACAGACCGGGTGCCTGGATAATGGATAACAATGAAAAAGGAGAGCCGGCACTCACGGTAGGCTAATTGAAAAACAGCCTTTTATAGGGCAGTGAAAAAATTGGACGTTTCGGCTTCAAGCCTTTGTCAACAAGCCATTGAACAAGACCATTGAATACGGCCATGTGGAGAGCCGTTGTGTCAGAACATTCGTCATAGTCATAAAGTAGGTCTACCGGGGCTCCCTGTGTGATCAAGTAGTCCACACAGGCAGAGAAATGTTTTACCTAATGAGCGTTTAAGATTTTGTACACCTGGGAAGCCGGATTAAGGGAATGTGTCCTGGTCGCTGCACTAGCGCCTCCTCTGGTCAGTCGGGGCACCTGTTTGGGGCGGAAGGGAACTGGTGGGAATAGCGTGATCCTCCCATGTGCTACGTCCTGCCGGTGAAGCTCCCCGCTGTCAGGTGAAAATAAGTGGCTGGCAACTGCACATGTGTCGGAGGAAGCATGGTGCTAGTCTATAGCGCTCCCCAGATCGGCAGAGGGTGGAGCAGCGACCAGCAGCGAGATTTCGTACACCTGTTGAGGTGACTCTCCATGGAAGAGGAACTGATCGACATGATTAATGATGCCACCTGCCTGGACCTGTGCATGGGCTCCCACAGGAAATGACTGCTCAGATTAGGAAGTGCAGCAAACAGCTCTGGTGCAAAGCGGCCTAGAGAATAGCTCCATGTGTCGGCACAGAGCATCCCTGCCGGTCAAGTAAACAGGTGTGACAGACTGTAAAAATGCATTTCATGTCACACTGTGGCAGACATTATTTTTCCCAGCTGTGCGACCGGTAAATAGAAAGAGACGAGATGAGTTTTGGGCTCATGTTGTAAACTGGACAACGCAGGTAATTCATCACCCAGCAGAGAGGGAGGGAGGGAGAGAAAGTGAGAGAGAGAGAGACTATTATGGGTGAGTGGATTAGAGAGAGAGTGAGCCTGCCATCAACCAAAGCTGTCTCTAACTGTTGTTGCTGACTGGAATGATATTGCTTCTGAAGAGCTTTGAAAGGATGGAAGATGGATTTGCCTGTGAAGCATCAGGACTCGTCAGTTTCCTCTGTGTTTTTATGTTTGGTGCAAAGCAGTTCTTTGCACCAAACAATCAACAAGCAATCTTTCTTTCTTTCTTTCTTTCTCTCTTTCTGCAGCAACCGCAAGGTCAAATGTGACAGGTGTGAGACATCCAACTGCTACCCCCTCGATACTGGGTATAATCAAAATCGATAACAATCACTCAAACTCAAACGAAGCGAAATAAGTCCAAATCCCCTTCTTCACAGAGGCCTCTTGACAGGCTGCATGTGGAACACACACACACACACACACACACACACACACACACACACACACACAATGGGGAACAAATGCTGAACCCCAGTTGGAGATGGGCACTAATTGCCACTAGGCATAATTATGTAGAACAAAAGTCTCTGGCTTGATCTCCTGAGAGCCCTCGATCTGCTGTGTTGTTCCGCCTGAAGAGGGCGAGAGAGAGCCAGAGACACTTTGGGGACACATTTCAGTTGGAAAGCAACAAATCACTGTGAGAAAAATAGGCAAAAAAAATGTCTGGCAGAGAAAGCTAATGATCTGTGGTAGTTTTTCTTGGCAATGGTGTATTTTCTGAGGAGGGGGAAATGGGAAATGGTGTGTGTGTGGTGTGTGTGTGTGTGTGTGTGTGTGTGTGTGTGTGTGTGTGAGTGAGAGAGAGAGAGAGAGAGAGAGAGAGAGAGACAGCGTGTGAGTGTGTGCATGCGTGCGTGTGTGAGTGAGAGTGTGTGAGAGTGAGTGATTGTGTGAAGACAGAAAAACTGTCTCTTGTAGGACCTTATACTGCAAAGAGCGAAACACTATAGTATGACTGTTGACGCCACAGCTCCTGTTCTGGCCCCCAAAACCACATCAGATGATTTGGGGCCCCCGTGAGACAAGGCCAGTGACGTCTAATGGAGCAACTGGACTCAGCTAAAAAGAATGATTTGCCTACGAGATTGTTTGAGCACAATTTATCCACTGGCTGATGATTTACTGTAAATATGGGCGTTGTATGCAGAAATGTTATCCTCGTCTTGTGGGGATGGAAACCGCCTCCATGAGCCCGGGATCAATGAAAAAGAACAAATTTAAAAATAATCATATATTTTCTGGAATATTCCCAGGCATATTAAAGCCACCAGATGATGAAGAGAAGCCTTCAGCGCTCCCTCCACCGTGGCTCTTCATCACTTTAACCCCACTGATGCAGCTGCTGAAAACTGATATTACAGTTGTTGCTCTTTTTTTCTTTCTTTCTTTCTTTCTTTCTTTCTTTCTTTCTTTCTTTCTTTCTTCCTTTCTTTCTTTCTTCACAGTCCCCACGAGTCCGTGGGGGAGGATCAAGGTCTTGAATTCTTTTTTGAAAATAGACATAAATAGACATTGGTCATTGAAAATGCTTGAATTATAGATTTTACACAATAACATATTTTTATGATATATAATTTTTACTTAATGTTAGTAAATAGGTTTAAAAGCACACTTGAGAAGTGTTCACATCATCCAAGTCTCTCTCTTTTTAGTTGTTTTGTTGTCTGTGAGCTTCTGCAAAGCCTTCTACTGTAGTTCTTATAAAAATTCTCAATGCTTCTTTCTTTCTTTCTTTCTCTCCTCAAACAGCAGGACGGAGATGGCGGCAGCGGCTAACACACTGTCAGCTGAGGGTTGGAGAGGAAAATAATTGTCAACGGTGGGAAGAGAGAAAGGCAAGAGATGGTCTCACACACACACACACACACACACACACACACACACACACACACACACACACACACACACACACACACACACACACACACACACACACACACACACACACACACACACACACACACACACACAAAGAGGCCTTTCTAGCAGCCAGGAGAAACTGCTTCACGTCACAACACAAGCAGGAAACCACACCAACACCACCGCCACCTTGCCCCCTGGGAGAGAGAGGGGGGAGAGAGGGCGGGAGATGGCAAGTAACAAAGTATTTGTACTAAAGTAGAATTTTCAGGTATCTCTACTTTACTGAATAACTAACATGTTGATTTTACTGACAATTTAGTTTTAATGCACGACAGACAAAAACGAGTTAATGTTTGTCTTTCACACAGACCGCTCCCTCTCTTCATGCACGGTCTATAGCTCAATCCACCACCTCTCTCTCTCTCTCTCTCTCTCTCTCTCAAGTGTAGTGTGTCACATCCCTATCCTATATGGTCACATCACATCAACAATGTAGAATGTAGAGAAGCAGTAGATGTAATTTTAATGATTTTGATCGGGTGGTAATTGAGCTTTTTTGTGGAAAAACCATATCACACAAATGACTGATCAAAGCAGAATCTTAAAACATGTTCAGAGGGGATATTTTTACTTTAACTCATTGAGTGCCAATGACGACTATCGTCGTCAATTCAAATAGTAACGTAGAGTGCCAATGACGACTAAAGTCGTCAATTGCATTTTTTGACGGTGGGACGTGGATCAAAGCCTGATGCATCTCCTGTGAAAATATGGGAGATGTCGAATGTGTATAAGCTATTTTACGGACCCATTAGGTGGCGACAGTGCTCTCCAGATTAGAGAAAGGTGAGGAAAAAACAGAGAAGAAGTCATGGGGAAACGGAAACCGCATCGGTATGCATCGATATGCATGAAGCATAATGTTAGCTGTGCCTGTGAACAGCAGCCAAGCTGCTGCCACAATTGAGCCCCTCCGTCTCCGCTGCGATAGCCCCTCTACATGATTAGTTGCCGACACCAGCGTCTTTCTGAAAAGTTACATTATTCTCAGCTGGAAGCCGGCGACAAAAACGGCGGAACGCTGTGAAAAAGCTGGGTGTAGCGCACTTTTCAGTGCAGAGCAAACGCAGCAGAGAGCCACCAGAGACACTCCCACGGAGGAGGGGTGTGCAGTTGAGGGGGGTGGGGCACGCAGGGCAGCATACAACAGTGTTGGGGTTGTGACAGCAGGCTCGATGGACAGATTGCCAAACACAAGCTAGAATATCTGATGCCCACCAGCAGTAAATCAAGAGCAGCAAGAAGGTGTAGGGTCTGCGCACGCAGGGGCCAGCGCTGCTGGTTGCAGCTAAAAAATATTATTTTGCCAAACAAAATCCCTTTGTTTTCGCTGTTTTATTGAAGGAAATTATTTTTGAGGTGTCACTACATCAGAAAATATTAGCTTCAGAGTCAGTGATGTGCTTGAAATGCTTCATTTCACAAAAGGCTAATTATCTCAGCTTCTAGTTTGAAACGTCTGTTTTTGGTGAAAACAACCTATCTTCTCCGGCTGATAACTAAAGAACGGAAAATTATATCAATAAACTTTTTTTTGCTGATGATACAATAGAGTCTCATCGTTCTTTGGGCGTGTTCGGTGTTTACATAGTAATATCACACAATATTCTGTGGGCCTCGAGAAATCACTGAAAACGCTCTGAAAGGGCTGGCACTGGGAGCATCCGTTTTCCAAAAGTGGCTGGCACTCAATGAGTTAATAGTCTTCGAATTGTACTATTGTACATGAGGTTCAGTTAACTTTGCACAGAAAGCCGGTAGAAATACTTTTTACTTTTATACTTTCGAGTACATTTCAGAGCCTGTAGGCCTACTTTTTTTTACTTGAGTAAATACCGTAAGTTGAATCAGTACTTCTACACATGAGTCTGTTTTTTTTTACACAAAGAATAGGTGTATTTTTCCCATCTCTGGAAGGCAGGGGGGAGGGAGGGATGGAGGAAGGGAAGGAGGGAAAAGAGGAAAGGGGTCTGGGGGATTTAATGAAACCCAATATCCTGCCGCTAGTCTAAAAATACATGGAGCACATAAACACAACATATGGACCATGAGTGGGCGTGTGTGTGTGTGTGTGTGTGCGTGTGTGTGCGCGCGTGTGTGTGTATGTATGACGTACACTCGGTGCAGAGGAGAGGTGCGAGAGGCTTGTTTTCATTTCCCAGGTTTATTTGACCTGAAAATGAATATTATAATCCCCCCTCCTCCCCACTGTCCCATTACAATACGCACACACACACACACGCACACACACACACGCATACACACACACACACACACACACACACACACACACACACACACACACACACACACACACACACACGTTGAGGCGAGGCAACATGAAGTGGTGCAGAACTGCCTGCATAGGGGTGATGTCAATTAGACTATAGGAGCTATACGGACCATCTACTTCCGCAGTACAGAGGCAATTAAATGCTAGACTGAGTGCAACTAATTAAATAGTGAACTGAGACTTTGGCCCTGCATCCATTCTTCAGTGTTATTCCAAGTGTGTGTGTGTGTGTGTTTGTATGTATATATATATACACACACATATATACACACACACACACACACACACACACACACGTACGCATGTAAGCACGCACGCACACACACATGTGTGTGTGTGTGCACGTGTGTGCGTGCGTACATGCGTACGTGTGTGTGTGTGTGTGTGTGTGTGTGTGTGTGTGTGTGTGTGTGTGGTAGTAGTAGTGGTTGTAGTAGCAGCCGCAGCAGTAGAATTCACATCCTGTTAATCCTGTAGATTTCCTAGTAGGCCTATGTCATTGTTCCATTAAAAACACTCATCAATCGTGGCTGTTATGTGATTACAGTCACCTGTTCCTGGATTAGTCACCTGTTGTTCGCCATTGGCCATTTGTTCCCAAACTACATAGAGAAGGAGGTGCTATGACAGTAACAGAAGCTGCCCAGCCCTGCCAGCTAATGAGCGTGATGCTATTCACAGAGATATAATACACGCATACTGACAGCTTTTCACTGTCACATGTGCTCATACAGTATCCATCATCTCTTAATGGAAGCAATGGACACTTTTGAACATCAGGGAGAAATATATGTTACCTCGCCTCGGGAAAAGCCTGATCCCTCTCTGAACAGCAGGCCCCGCTGATTTGGTTTGTCTGTCTTGCCATACTGTTGCTGTTGCTGTCTCAGTTTGTGTCGATAACGATGCTGCTGTCTATGTTATGTTCTTTCTGTAAGGATTCTGTAATGTACAGGACAGTGAAAATGAATTTCCCTTCCAGGACAAATAAACTAAGTCTAAGTCTAAGTCTACCTCCATCTGTAAATATGATCATGTAAATAGCTTACATTGCACATTTTGTATTACAGTGTGCAGTCATGGTAATAGTGTTATATAATATATATGCTCTACAGTCTACAGTTCCTAAGAGCGCTGTAGTAGCTGTGTCAATATGTATGTATGTGTTTTTGACATAAGTTATGTTGCTGTTGTTGTTGTTGTTGTTGTTGTTGATGTTGCTGCTGTAACGCCAGAATTTCCCCTCTGGGATAAATAAAGTACTCTATCTATCTATCTATCTACATAACAATGCATAGCCTAATGGTGTGAAGCAAATGCGGGCGAGGAACAACCGAGATCAAGAATAAATGTTTATGTCTAAAATGCACGTTTGATGCTTTCATATCTTATTAATAACTAGAAAAGTGCACTCGGTGGAGTGCAGATCTCCGCCAGGACCGCATTTTCCCCCAAGCTGATCCATAGACCATGTGTGTGACGAGACATCATCTGAATGCAATGTGGTAGTGAGTATTGTCATACTGAGATGCTATTGTAAGTCATATATTGTTATTGTCTGCTTTTATTTTTGTGTTTTGGTAATGTATTTGTTATGAAGGGTTATTGTATGTGTTGTAACGCATGTATTTGTGTTTTTGTCAAGTTTGTGTTAGAATAATTGTGGTTTAGTTTTTTTGATTAGGGGATGAGGTTACGTAGAAGGGTGCGTCTGGGTCCGAGCAGCGCACTCCCCAAGTTTGAAGTCAATCGGACGAATGTTTGTCAAGATAAACTGCTTTTTGTGTTGACAGTAGGTGGCGCTGTCAAATTGCATGAAATTCAGGACTGCACTACGTCAAGTCCCCAGC
>NC_139635.1:32000677-32130677 GCF_964638095.1 Poromitra crassiceps | reverse complement strand
CTATATAAATCCAATCAATTATTATTATAATTATAACTGTCAAGCTAACCGCCTACATTACCCATGTTGGGGCATGCTACGCTGATCAGCTCTGTTGTCAAGCTATAACCGCCTATACATTACCCATGTTAGGGCACGCTACGCTGATCAAGATTCAAGATTCAATAGTTTTATTGCCATATCAACCAAAATTGATTGGAATTTGTCTTGGCATGCTCAAACAGACAAAACAATCACAGTAACAGTCCATGAGAGACAGACAATACAACTACACATCTGCTGCAATGTATAAAAAGTAGAGGAACATGCAATCAAAAACAACTGCAAAATGCAAAACAGTATGCAATACAGTGTACAGTGCAGGGTAGGCACAGGCGGCTAGTGCAACAAAAAAAAGTGCACAATGCATTAAAGTGTCTGGTGCATTAAAAGACCAGGGGGTCAAATTAAATTGGGGTGGTGAACTGAACTGAGGAGGAGTTAAGGGCCCTCACTGCTTCAGGGTACGAGCTGTTACGCAGACGAGTGGTTCGGCATTTGATGTTGCGTACCCTTCTTCCCGAAGGAAGGGGGGCAAAGAGAGCATTGGCTGGATGGGAGGGGTCCCTTATTATCTTCAGCCCTAGCTTCAATATGCGCTCGTTATAAATATCGCATATTCTCGGCAAATCCTTACCTATGATCTTCGATGCCGTTTTCACGACCCTGTTCAGCTCTTCTCTGTCTTCAGCTGAACAGTTACCAAACCAAACTGTGATAGAGAATGTGAGCACACTCTCTATCATAGCTTGGTAGAAGTGACACATCCCTATCTTTGAGACTTTGAATTTCCTGAGTTGCCTCAGGAAGAACAAACGTTGGTGGGCTTTCTTTACGATAAGGCTCACATTGACGTTCCATTTAAGAGAAGAGGAAATCGTGGTCCCCAGGAATTTGAATCAGCTCTGTTGTCAAGCTAACCGCCTATACATTACCCATGTTAGGGCATGCTACAGGATGCCGATCAGCTCTGTTATCAAGCTAACCGCCTATTACATTACCCATGTTGTGTTAGCCGGTCGGCAGTCTCCTGCCACTGGCATTCACCAGGTGTGTCCACTTAATCACCATGAGCGCGCATCAAGACAGCGCAGTTAGTGAATGACGTCACGCCAAGGATCATGGGAATTCGAGTCTTTATCTCACATAATAAATATAATAAATATCATCTTACATTATTATAAATCAACTCCATCAAGAATAGAAAGGAAGTGGGAAATAGAGGTAAAATGGGTCCATAACATTACTTTCCTGTCTAATAAAGGTGAGGGAAAAGGAAAAGAGCACAGAGTCGTGGAGCAGGAGTCATGTGGAGGTTATGTGCCTTGCTCAAGGGCAAAGAACTGATCACCCTTTTGTTTTTTGGCAGCAGTGATTTATGACCCTATGTTGTGTGCGCGTGTTTGTGTGTGTGCTACATGCAATCTTGAAATTATGGGTATGTGCTTATTCATATTCATGCATATGTATTTGAGTGTTTAAGACTATAATGTGTGTGTGTGTGTGTGTGTGTGTGTGTGTGTGTGTGTGTGAGAGAGAGAGAGAGACAGAGAGAGCGAGAGAGAGAGAGTGCGCGCAGTGGAGGATGCCAAGCCACCTGGAGCAGGGCAGGTATTATTAGTGATGGTGCCAAGAGACACTTAAAGGAGGACTTACCCCCTAGATATGTATTAGAACAGTGATTTGAAAATACCTATGGTAAAAACCAAGAAATGACATATACTCTTGTCTATACTAGACTCTTTGGCTGTGTTAAGTCAAGATTTTTTTTCGGAAATCGACGCCATTACAGTTTGCCTACTGCCTCAAAAATAATTTATTTGAGAGGGGCGATATCTTTATAAATATCAACAATTAGCCAACGCTGGTGGCCTGTATGGAAACAGAAAATCCTGAAATGGTTGATAGTTATATCAATTTGGCCATTCAGTGGCGAACTAGAAATTTAATTATTTTTGTCCCATTTTGTCCCATGTGTGTGTGCGTGGCTTGCATGTGGCTTGTCTAAACTTACGTTAAGAGCCTCGCTGCTGGCAGCACACAGCACACAGTGAGGACAAACCTCTCGCTCTGGGGTAACACAATGCGAGATTTCTCCACGTAATTCCCTCGTCTAACTAGAGATAAACCGCGCAATGAAATCCGTTTTTAATTTGCGTTTTGGGGGGGCGCAGGAGGCAGCGCAGAGCTCTTCTCCTCCTCACACTGTTCCCATGCGAATCCCCCCGAGCAGCACACACACACAGACAGAGCCAGTCGCTCTGCTCTGCTGACTTGATTTCCATAAAAGTTGGCGTTGCTTGTACACAGTGATGATATTATATTAGCCGATATGTTTAGAGAAGCTTTGTCACGTTGTCACGTCGTAGTATAGCGTTATATTTTACATGTGCGCTAAACTGCGACCATATTTGTTTGCGGAAATATCAGACTGCTCTCTCTGCTGCAGAGCACAGAGAGCCCAGCTGCTGCTGGCCTGCTGCGCGCGCCCGCGGAGCTTGGGGCTCGTCCATGTAACAGTACGACTCTCGCCTGCCTGGGCTGGAGACAGTCCTTGCAACTCGCACTGATAATATAAACATCATCATTCGAGCTTATCCAGGTAAGATATCAATAAAGTAATGACACATTCAGCGGGAAACTAACTATAATTAAGACATGTGCCAACTTTGACGACGTTTGGTTCAGTATTTTAAGAGCAAACTTCAATAAGAATAGGCTTGGAGTTCTGAGGAGCTGAAAGGGTACAGGGGGGGTAAGGGAGTAATTATCTTGAAATCCCATAGTCTTTGGGAACACCGTGACGTAACGACGTGTCAAATATCCCATTCATTTGAGAAAAAAAAAAAAAGCAGTCTTTGACCCTAAGAGGGCGCTTATGCCAGATATGCTGCTGAAAAATGATACAAATGGTAAAATGGCAACAGTTTGGTGTCAAATGTGGAAATTCTGACCAGAATTCTTCACACATCACCCCCAAAGTCATATATATTGGTTAAAAGCTGAAAAAAAGTGTTTTGGAGGTAAGTTCTCCTTTAAAGTGCAGCCACTCTGTCTAGCACAAACACGCCTTTCTCGGCACACACACATGTGCGTGTGTGTGTTCATATCTGTGTGTGTACATATCCAGTACAGCCTAGTACTGTGTGTGTATGCGCGTGTATGTGCATTAAATGTGTGTGTGCATGTAGAGTGTGCGTTGCACCCGGGGCAGCCTGACAAAGCCCAGGCAGAGACACACCCATCTCTGAATAGGGATATTAAGGTACACGCAACCCTGGGTATCTCCTTTTGTTCAAACGGCAGACAGCGTGTCCACTCACTTTCACTAGGGTTTATTTAAGTTGGAAATCAAAGCAGAGAAAGAGACGGGAGAAATGCACGGGATGATTCACTGTTCGACCAGCAGGGGCACATGTGGCTAGAGATGGTGGAATCCATCACTCCGCTATCTCTCCTAGCAGCAACCCTCTGCCTTGTCCTCCACTCCACTTTCCACTCTAACACCTAAAAAAACACCATCACAAATGTCATTTCACAGCTGACCCGTACATAAGGACAGATTTGTGTTTACTTTCCTCTTCGTGCCCAACGTTATTAACATGGTTGTTTTATGGTGTCATAAATCTCTGAGGTCATAACGGACACGTGGACATGAACCTTTTATGCACTTGCATCATTTGCGTGTGTGCCAAGACTTGTTGCTGAAAACATGGAGCCCATTCCATATCAACAACAGAGCATGTCCAAGAACTAACCACATACAGTCAACTGATAAAGCCCACTGTCAACATATGTACATACAGTACATACTGTATCGTGTGTGTGTGTGTGTGTGTGTCTCCTTGCTTAAGTGTTTGCTTCAGTGAATGCATCCTTGTTTTAAGGGCTTAGTTGCTGGAATGCATGATGTGTGTATGTGAATGTGTGTACGCGTGTGTGTGTACGCGCGCGTGTGTGTGTGTGTGCGCGTGCATGCGCGCTGCTTTTTCCCATGTACTTTGTTAGCCATCAGGGCGGTCTTGATAATTGCCTCCTTTTATTAGGCTAGGTGCCATCATCTCGATGCAGCGTTTAGATTTCTCGTCACACAATGTGCTGAACCCGCTGCACCTTCCACAGAGTGAGACCGTGGTGTTGGCTTTCAGCTAACATTGCCACTTAGCAGGTTTATTTTCATGCAAGTAAAGTAACTGATAAAAGGGGGGATGTTTAGCCACTGATCAAATGACTGACACAATGCTGACACATTTGTTGTGAACTTATCACCAGTTAGGACTGATATTTGATTTTGATTTTGTTTATTCATACACACAAAACAAATTCACAATACAATATGCTTCATATACAACAATGATCAGTGTGTACGAAAGGGTACCCCAAGGAAGCTACTAAAAGCTTATTAGAGGGGGCCCACAAATAAGACAAGAAAATAATGTCCAGAGGGTAGGGTACTGGTCATATACCCACCAGAACAAAAGACATAACCGGCAGACACAACAGCAAACAAGACAAAACAATAAACAAAACAATCCCAAATATTATATATGTGCATTTAACGTTCCATACTTACGATCAAACATAATTTGACAGTAGACATTTTTTTAACTTTTTCTTGAAAGAGGAGACAGAATATGACATTTTTAATGATACATCAAGCTCATTCCAAATTTGCGGACCTCTACACACTACACTGAAACTAGTACATTTTAATTTTCGTTTTTTCCCACTGATTAGGTACTTTTCTCTGGTGTCATATGAGTGTGTAGGAAGGTGAATTGGAATGAGTTCACACAGTCTAAGATTTAACTTGTGCACAGCCTGGAACATCATACACGCATTTTGAAGATAATTATACTCTGTGAGCCTCAAAAGACCATAGCGGCAGAAAAGTGGACTAGTGGGAGAGTTGTAGTCAGACCATGACAAGGCACGGATGACCTTCTTTTGGAGAAGTGGAGTTTTAACGAAGGTTCAGACAGGACGATCTTGATCCTCACCGGTTCCACAGTCACTGCACTTCTCCTGCTTGCTCACCTGGTAACCTGTCAGCTTCCTGGTGATAATTGAATAATCAGTGGTTGCCTCCTAGTTTCCCATAAGCCAATAGCATAGCAACACATCACCTCATACACCTTTGCTCTCCTGCACTTTTAGCCTATCACGTTGTGGCACTCCCCTTTAGGCAGCCTATCACATGGTTGCTGTGTGCATATTATGCTTTTCTGTGTCTCATTCAGTCTCTCTCATCCTGCTGGCTGACACACACCCACCACCTCCCCGTCTCCGCCAAATCCCTGATCCATCAGTCATCAAGATGTTTCACCAGCACCAGTATCCTGACTCCACTGGGGGGTATATATGGCTGTGCTACTCGAGCTGATCCAGCTCAATCTCGATATCTCCCAGTGGTGTCAAGCTCCAAAGACTAACTAACTTTCTCATCATAATATTCTGTAAAGATCATTCATCATCATTATAATAAATCATTGTTTATCCATCAAGTCTCCTGATTGAACCTGTAGTTTTTTTAGGTGACTGGGAAATGTGTTACACCATATGACATTACAGTAGTTAAGGTGTGGCTTAAATAAGGTTTTATATAAGGTAAGAAGTGCAGAATGAGGAAGATAATGTCGTAGTTTAAAGAACAAGCCAACATATTTAGATAACCGTTTAGTTAAACCATCAATGTGACATTTGAAGTTTAGGAATTCATCTATGAGGACCCCCAGAAATTTGGTGGAGCTACTGTAACTCTCGCAATATTCAATCCATTTATTTTAGGACGGACCTGTTCAGCATCATTTTTCTTTTTACCTGTGTTAGGGTTTGAAGAAGTGTTTTTCATATTTGCTTAATCATGTTTTATCTGTTGGCTGTTTTCTGCCACTCTGCTGACTGAACGGTTTACTGCACTGTGACCTATATATTTTACAGCTTGTGCAGAAATGGAACTGTCATGTGTGTGTCTCTGTCAAAATGAGATGACCTATGTAAAAAGGATGTTCACTTGTGCGTGCTGTGCTTTAAAATGAGGAAGTCTTCATCTAAAGTTGCAGAATAACAGCTTGCGCAGTCAGCGTTCAGTCCAACCGTTGTTGATGTGTGTTGAAATTATGCATACGTGTACTATCTGATAAACAGGAACTGGGAGGATCATTTCTTCATGTTGCTTCATGTGTAAACCACGAGTTATAGTAAATAAAAGACTGAGCACGGAGCATGGAGAGCAGAAGTGTCTTGGAGTCGTGCAGAGAGCCGCTCGACACTGTCTCCTTGCTTGCAAGTAAAAACTGAGAACTCGAGTCTGTCTATCTGTGGTCTGAGTGGTTTACGATCTTGGTAAAAGAGCCTGGGGAAGCTTGTCTTACAACCAAGCGCTTCATCTGGTAAAAATATCCCCAACATATTGGTCCTGCGAGCCGGATCCCAACATCGTTGACCAGGAGAGAGGGAGGGACGACGCACCGAAGTCTGTCGACAGCCGGGGTCCATAGCCGATCCTGAAAAAGTCCTGGGACGTGAATTCGTGGCCAGGCCGGTGAATTAGACCTGTCCAACCTTCTTCTCTTCAGGAACGATTGACGGGAATCCAGATCTAACCACAGACCAAAGATACACGGTAAATATAAGGTTTCTCCACCTAAAGGAGGTTTGTGAAAGAAAACTATAGTTCTCCCAGGAGAGGAGGTTAAAATAAGAGAAGTGAAAGTACTTGTGGTGAATGAAGTGACTGTGTGATACTTGTTGCCAAGTGTGAACCAACGCGCAGAGCGGAAACCTAAGCGGTGATAACAGAAACTCTGCGGTCGATTGGAGCGCACTAAGTGGTGAATTAGGAACTTAGGTTCTGAAAAACAAGTAGTCTAGTAAGAACACATTGAGTAAAAGCAATTATGGGAAGTGGGCAAGGGAAATCTGAAATGCCTGGCGATGTAAAGTTCATGGCTATGTTTAGCCCTGGCAGTACGATCTATTGCAAAAAATGGTGGGACAAATACAAGTTTGAAGGAAAGTTAGGAAAAGAGCAATGTGATGACTTAATGGCTACACTGGTGGCCACAGCAGCATGCAAGAAGGGAAAAGCAAGAGCAAAGTTAGGAGCCCAGATAAAATGTGCAGCCATCTGGGTTGAACAGGCAGACAAAAGAGAAGTGGAGAAAGAGAAAAAAAAGATACGTAGTACAGTGGCTGCATCAGTTTCGATTGGTGCAGATGAGGAGACAAACTCATCCCCTTACGAGGCGATGAGAATAATAATGGAGAAAGCAAGGGAAGATGAGCAGAAAGTGAGAGAAGAGGAAGAAGAGAAAAGGAGACAGAGAGACATCAGAGTGCAGAGGGAGCTAAAAAAATTATCTACCTCAGCCACAATGAAAGGGTTGCTGTTAGACCCAATGGCAGGCTCCTCTCCTATGATGGGGCGGAGACTGAGAAAGATTAGGGAGGAGAAACCCCCACCATACGCCCCACTATACCCTAGCACAAAAGGGCTGTATGAGGATAAGGAAGAGGACCTAGGTGCAGTAGGAGGTAGCGCCCCCAGTAAGGAAAAAGGTGAGGAAAAGGCGGCTAGCGCATTCCCCCTAATACAAGTGGCAAACCCCCACTTTGGAGTAGGCGCAGGGGCAGATCGAGATATTGATCAGACTATCTCAGTGTACCGCCCCTGGACTAAGGAAGAATGCACTAAGGCATGCGAGGGACTCACCCCATACAGAAAGGACCCAGTGAAATTTAGCGCAGACTTCAGAGCTCTGGTCCAATCATTTCAATTGAATGGACTAGAAGTCGTGCAAGCCCTGATGGGGATTTTTGGCCATGAGTACGGGAGAGTGAAGGGAGTATTCACAGGGTTAGATGCACAGAATCCACCTGTGTGTTTCGTTGCAGGAAACGCTGGTCTGGTGGCTGCACTAGACCTAGTACTCGATCGCGTACAAGTGGTGTTCCAGAAACGCCTGGACTTCACTAAAATATCCTCATGCAGACAAGAAGAGAAAGAAAGTGTACAAAATTTCCGCACCAGAATGGAAGAATGCTTCAGAGACCACAGTGGGATAGCCTATGCAGTGGAGGCAGATACAGCATACCAACAACAGCTTAAGTTGGCCCTCATGAATGGATTCTCCCCAGGCATCACTGACTTCATTAAAAAACACTGTGTACACCACAGAACATGCTCAGTAGGAGACTGCATAGATTACGCAGAACAAGGTGCAGACATCATTCAAGAAAAAAGGAAAAAGAAATCAGTTGCAGTCTTCCTGTCAGAGGACGGAGACAGTGAGGTGTTCTTTATGGGTGGAGCCAGAGGCAGAGGCAGAGGCAGAGGCGGCGGTAGAGGCCGCGGGAACGGAAGAGGGGGCCGTGGAGGAAGGAATGAGTTTGGAAAGTTCCTATGCTACCGGTGTGGGAAAGAGGGGCACATGGCTAGGGAGTGCAGAGAACAGATGAGTGAAGAAGGACAGGAACAAAATCAGGGGGCCCAGGGTGGAAATCGGGGAGGGTATCACCAACAGCCATACAGTGGCAATAGGGATAATCAAGGCCCACCCCAGCAAAACTCTGGGTATTACCAGGACTGACTAAAAGGGGAAGAGCAGGCAGTACAGATAGATTTAGCAGAAGTTCTCCTGAGCCTCTCAAAAACAACTGTTAAGCCAACCCGCACCCTATTAATCAATGGAAAACAAATCACCTTCCTATGCGATAGTGGAGCAGATACATCAGTCCTAAAAGAGGAAGTCCCTAATATGTGGCCCCAGACAGGAGTTATATATGTAAAATCGGCAAATGGCCAGGTAAATCAGAGACCTATATCAAAAGCCCTAGACATGATCGATGAGGATTCAGACACACAAATTAAAATGACATTTATACTTATCAAAGAG
Source organism: Poromitra crassiceps (assembly GCF_964638095.1). Classification (NCBI taxonomy): domain Eukaryota; kingdom Metazoa; phylum Chordata; class Actinopteri; order Beryciformes; family Melamphaidae; genus Poromitra; species Poromitra crassiceps. The sequence continues at coordinate 32,121,741 of NC_139635.1, read as the reverse complement.
TGCCCAGTGAACCTTTTGGGGAGAGATGGAATGGAGAAACTAAAAATTAGTCTAGTACCAGTGACTGGAGGAATGCGGGCAGCCGGCCCAGGACAGACAATATCAGATCAAATACTAGTTCATCAGGCCGTAGGAGAGCCACATTACTATTGGGCTCTAGACATGCCAAATCCAGATATAACTAGAACAGCTGACCAACTGTTAGCCATGCTCACCCCGACTGAATTTCAAGAGACACTGGGACCAGACAAACTGCATGTGACTTTACGTTATAAACGCACCCCTGGCCCAGACAACGAGTTTGACCAAAAGATCAATCAATTAGGGCCACAGAAAGTGACATTCAAAGCCCTCTACGAGGACACGGAGGGAAACGCAGCAGTGGCTGTAATAGTACCTCCCCCTGCAGAGAAACTAATGGGATATGGCCAAATACCACACATGTCCCTAGCACGCGCCCCAGGAGTAAAATTGAAGAACGTAGCTAAAGTAGCCGCGAGGGGGGAGGAAATAACCCAGTGGGAGGATGACACAGATGGGTGGCAACGGCATAAAGGGATTAGAAGAAAACACTTAGGATTCACTGTAACAATGACCCCGAGAGCACACCTCGCCCCGATAGAACAAACATGATGTGAGTTATTTAATGAGTCACAAAACTCATTGGAACACAGCCCAGACAGTGAATGCTGTGAACAAAGTAACTCATTTATAGGTGTACTAACAGATGAAGCATTACAAGAATTAAAACAAGTCCCTGATAAATTATGGTCCAAAGGGAAGAGCGACGTAGGAAAAATGGCCAACGCTCAGCCTGTGCGCGTTAGACCTAAGACACATTACAGGCCCAATGTGAGACAATACCCCCTGAAACCAGATGCTATTAGAGGAATAACACCTGTGATTGCAGAGATGGTCAAAGCAGGCATCCTACGGGAGTGCCCAGACGCTTCCTGCAACACACCCATATTTCCTGTAAGGAAAGCTGACCAGCAGTCCTGGAGAATGATTCAGGATTTAAGAGCTGTCAATAAGGCAGTGGAAAGTACTGCCCCCACTGTCCCCGATCCACACACCCTAATGAATAGTTTAACACCAAACAAAGCCTACTTTTCAGTAGTAGACTTGAGCAACGCATTTTTCTCTATACCTGTGGAGGAGAGCTCCCAAGGTTGGTTTGGTTTCACTTTTGGTGGAGTAAAATACAGTTACACGAGGCTACCACAAGGCTTTGTTGATAGCCCCACGATCTTTTCCAGAGAAATAGCAAACTGTCTCGCAAACTTGCACATCCCTCAGACGTCACAAATTTTGGTTTATGTAGATGACATTCTTGTGGCCTCGCCAACCAAAGAAGAATGCACCAGAGTAACCATAGACTTGCTGAAGCACCTAGAGAAAACAGGGAACAAAGTGTCAAAACAGAAACTCCAGTTTGTGCAAGAGGAAGTGATCTTTTTAGGCCATAGTCTAAATAAGGATGGGAGGAAAATTCATGACACAAGAAAACAAACAGTGCTGAATGCACCAAGACCCCGCACCAAACGCCAAATGATGCAATTCCTAGGATTGACAAATTATTGTAGAGCGTGGGTCCCTGACTACGCTGAAATGACACAGCCATTATTAGATCTCATCTATGGAGATAACGATCTAAAAATGAGCAATGAAATTGAGTGGACCTTCGCAGCCAACGAAGCATTTGCAACCACAAAACATTGCCTAGTGAGCTCGTGCGTCCTCGCGTTACCTGACTACAGCAAAGTGTTCACACAAATGGTAGATTGCAAGAATGGGTTTATGACATCTGTCCTAACCCAGAAACACGGAATCAAACAACGCCCAATAGGCTATTACTCAAAGAGACTTGATCCCGTGTCAATGGCACTTCCCCTTTGTGTACAAGCAGTTTGCGCCGCGGCGATGGCAGTTCATGCTACAGCAGAGATAGTTTTGTTTCATCCACTGACACTTATGGTACCGCATGCGGTCTCCATGCTGTTGAATGAAACAAAAATGTCTTTCCTATCGCCAGCTCGATATCTAGCACTAACAGCCACTCTAATGTCCCAAGCTCACATTACTATCAAAAGATGCACAGTTCTAAATGCTGCAACATTGCTCCCTACACCTGATGATGGCAGTGAGCATTGTTGTAAGACACAAACAGAGATGACATGCCTACCACGCCCAGATTTAAAAGACACCCCGTTAACAGATGGCGAAGTATGGTTTGTGGATGGCTCAAGCTCTAAAAATCTATCTGGAGCAAATCAAACAGGCTATGCAGTAGTCACAAACAAGGAAGTTGTGCAAGCAGGCCAACTGCCACACACATTTTCAGCACAGGCAGCTGAGCTTGTAGCACTAAGCATGGCGTGCAAAAAAGCAGAAGGAAAAGATGTCACAATCTGGACTGACTCTCAGTATGCACACTCGACTATACATGTGTTTGCAGCCCAATGGGCCCGTAGGGGTATGCAAACCTCAACAGGAAAGCCAGTAACACATGCAAGCCTACTCACAGATCTTTTGGCAGCCGTGTTATTACCAAGGAAACTTGCCATATGCAAATGTGCTGCTCACACAAGTGGAAAAGATATGACATCACGTGGTAACGCCTACGCAGACAGAGTAGCAAAAGAAGCTGCGGTCGGCAGATATGGGTTTCACATCCTTGTACAACAACAGGAACCCACAGAACCTATCCCGATTGAGGTCTTGAGAGACATGCAGCAAAACGCACCTGAAAGAGAAAGAGTGAAATGGTTAGCAGACAAAGCACAACTAGATGAAGATGGCCTCTACAGAATACAAGACAAGTGGGTTTTGCCTATGAGCCTCTATCAGACTGCGGCTATTTTGACACATGGTCCTTGCCATGTGTCAACAGGGGGCATGGTAGAGACCATAGGCAAACACTTCTACACATATAACTACACAAAATTTTCAAAACAATTTTGTAGATCATGTATGATATGTTGTAGACATAATTCACAGGGAAATGAGAGACCTGCGAGAGGAAAGTTCCCTGCAGCATCATTTCCGTGGCAATATTTACATATGGATTTTATTCAACTAAATCCATGCCAAGGATATAAGTATTGTTTAGTCCTGATATGTCCTTTCTCTAAATGGGTTGAAATAATCCCAGCCAAGAATGCTGACGCCATTACAGTAGCGAAAGCTATCTGCAAAGTTATAATACCAAACCATGGAATCCCAGAGAAAATATACAGCGACAATGGGACACATTTTGTGAATGAGATAGTTTCACAGATGTCAAAACATTTAGACATCCAACTGAAACACCATTGTGCTTACCACCCCCAGAGCGCCGGATTGGTCGAGAGGACTAACGGTACAATAAAGCTAAGACTTAGGAAAGCCATGGAACAGACAGGAAGACCATGGGTAGACTGTATTTCCTTAGTGGAAATGTACATGAGAATCACACCCACACAACAGGGCTTGTCACCGTTTGAAATTGTAAAAGGAAGACAGTTTAGACTGCCTATAGTAGATGACGTCAGAGAAACAGATGAGGCGGAGTCTGAGAACACATTGGCAGACTGGATGTGCAAACTCTTTAAAAACACTGTAGTGGCTCGTGCAAATAAATTGCCAGAGATTTCTTCTGCCCTACAGGACACTGGTGTGGACCCAGGTGACGAAGTCCTCATCAAAGAGATCAAGCGAAAGAGCTGGTTCAGTCCACGTTGGATCGGCCCCTACAAAGTCCTGCTGACCACTCCGACTGCCCTGAAGATCGCTGAAAGAGACACGTGGATTCATCAGACACATTGCAAAAAGGTGATACCTTTCCAGACAACCGACGGTTAGTGGCAGGAAGTCCGACTACAAAGGGTGGCCTTCTAGTGAAGTGCTAGTCTCAATTCGGTGAAGAAAACAGCTGAGCCACTAGCACTTAGATGTTTGGAAGGGCACTGATTGGACTGTTCGCAGTCGCAGTAACACTGATGATTATCAGACTGACAAGTGACAGTCCACTACCGGACAGAGACAAGAGGTGGACATACCGACAAGACCCGTGGAGCCCAGAGGAAGAAGATAACGCACAACCAAGATTTAGAAATAAGTGGTACGCTTATGTGCATAAATTAGCAAAGAGCTTTGATAAAAATGATTGCTATGTGTGTTCAAAAATGCCTCTCTCATCTGACCAGGTTACTCTCTATGGGAGAGCTATGAGCAAGGCGCAGGCTAAGTGTTTTGCCAGCATGGCAGGGGTAGGTTACCAATCCTACCGCATCATAGTCAATGACACAGACCCCTATAGCACAGGCTTAAAGAAGGGAGTATGTGATTTAGAGTTTTGGGTAAACTTTAACCTGACCATTCGTCCCCAAAAAGGAAGAATGCGCCCCCAGAGAGTGATTATGGAAGGGAAAGTAGGTAGACACGCTATGTGTTACCGGCAGACAATTGGGTCTATTCCCGTGGGAAACCTTTCCTTTTCAGACTGTGTGGATAACCGTGCCCTTACGCAAGGGGAAGGCGCCCCAGTACAGTCTGATGCGGCATCAAACGGCACATTTTGGGTGATGGGGGGCTGGTGGCTGTGTGGGGTTAATGCATATCCTGTGTTACCTGTAAATTGGACAGGAATGTGCACACCCATTTTTGTATCGGACCACACCTTCTTCCTGGGGACCGAGAGCAAAACTGGAACCCCGACTGGTCTGCGCAGGAAGAGGGAGGTGCCCCAGTTCAAACCACATGATTCGATTTATGGGACAGATGTTCCAGCTGAATTTAAGCATTGGAATCAAGGTACCAAAGTCATGCTAGCTCTGTTCCCTTGGGTAGGCGTGGCCAAGAACATGTTAAGACTTGAGACGGTTGATTACCGCCTGGGCGTGTTTATGAATGCGTCCATAATAATTGAAAATGCCCAAAATCGTGAAATTAGTGCACTACGCACTATGGTAATGCAAAACCGAATGGCCTTAGACTTGCTCACAGCTGCTTCAGGAGGGACCTGTGTGCTATTGAATACAACTTGTTGTACATACATTACTGATGAAGTACATTCCCCGAATATGACTGCTGCGATGGACCGACTGCTGGCTCTGCAGAAAGCCATGACCGCAGACCATGCTGGTACTACCTATGATTGGTTCAGCTGGTTGTGGTCGGGCAGCTGGGTCCAGAGGCTGATCAGAGGAGGAATCATTGTCCTGTGTGTAATTATCGTGATGTGCATATTTATGGCTTGTTGCATTTCAGGTGTTAAAGTTTTGACAACCCGGCTGGTGTCAAATGCATTTGTACAATATGTCATGTTGCAGCAAGTGGAAGCAGTACAAGAAGATTACACACGTCCCAACGATCAAACCAAACTGTAAAGCCAAGTACTTATGTTTTATAATGACGATGAGGTTAGAAAATGTGAATAACAAGTTAACCTGCATCTGAATATGAGAGAAACAAATGTATAAGGTAAAAATGAAAAAAAAGTAGGGATTGTTAGGGTTTGAAGAAGTGTTTTTCATATTTGCTTAATCATGTTTTATCTGTTGGCTGTTTTCTGCCACTCTGCTGACTGAACGGTTTACTGCACTGTGACCTATATATTTTACAGCTTGTGCAGAAATGGAACTGTCATGTGTGTGTCTCTGTCAAAATGAGATGACCTATGTAAAAAGGATGTTCACTTGTGCGTGCTGTGCTTTAAAATGAGGAAGTCTTCATCTAAAGTTGCAGAATAACAGCTTGCGCAGTCAGCGTTCAGTCCAACCGTTGTTGATGTGTGTTGAAATTATGCATACGTGTACTATCTGATAAACAGGAACTGGGAGGATCATTTCTTCATGTTGCTTCATGTGTAAACCACGAGTTATAGTAAATAAAAGACTGAGCACGGAGCATGGAGAGCAGAAGTGTCTTGGAGTCGTGCAGAGAGCCGCTCGACACTGTCTCCTTGCTTGCAAGTAAAAACTGAGAACTCGAGTCTGTCTATCTGTGGTCTGAGTGGTTTACGATCTTGGTAAAAGAGCCTGGGGAAGCTTGTCTTACAACCAAGCGCTTCATCTGGTAAAAATATCCCCAACAACCTGATATGGTGTAATACTTTTTTTTTTTTACGTTTTTAGTTTGGATTTTTTTTCTATTCTTTGTGATTTTCCCAATGTTCTTTTTTTGAAGTATACCAGTGAGTTTTATTCATTCTTTTGTTGGATGAGTTGAGAAGATTAGAGCCATAATATCACTTAGTATATCAATTTAACTGGTCAAATGTATTGAGATGATTTATATTGAGATCATTGAACTATATAAATAAGATTAGATATTTTTGAATTCCCTTTATAACCAAATGTCCAAATAATTAAGGTGTAGGTCTATGTGGGAATAAATTCCTGCTAAAGTTTAATTTAAATTACTGCACATCTGTATGTATTTTTTATATGGTATTCTGTATGTAATTAGAATCAATACATATATTTTATAAATATTTTTTATTTGTATGTGCTATTACTAAATTATAACCTAACTTCGATTTATAAAGGATCTTTTGTTGAATCAGTAGTGAAATCACACATAGATGCCCTCTGTTAAACGCTAACTAACTGTGTTTACATTGAATGGACATTTTGACAGAGTTAAAAAATTAAATTAGCCCCAACCCTCGTCTAGACAGCGTCAAAACATGGGTGGCTGTAACACACCGCGGCAAGGTGCTCACCGGGAAATGAGGTAATTATATATTTTCAGGGGGACATTTGGTTGTGCTCCAAGCTGTTATCACAGTGTGTCATGAGGTCTGAGCGTTAGTCAATAAAACCACATCATTTTGATTTGTACACTGTAACTGACAGCCTGCTGCTTTAATTTAATATCTCCCCCCCTGCAGCAAGTATTGATTTCATGCTTGGGAAATTGCCTGATCGATTGGGAGTCTGTATATTTACTAGTGCGCAGAGAGAGGAGAATGATAATCACCCCCATGTACCGGTAATTGCCCTTTCTGCAAGTTTATATCAGCTGTGGACAGAAACTTGATGCAATACACATAAAAAAAATCAGTATGTAATAGTTAATAATTATGTAACATTACCTGAGGTGATTGTTAGCGTCAATTTCTGTGTGCGTGTGCGTGCGTGTGTGTGTGTGTGTGTGTGTGTTTTAATGCATAAACTAAATCCCACTTGTGTATAGCTATCTGCAGTGGTTCTCGAATTGGGGGGGTCCTTGATGGGGTTCCAAGGGCTCCCCAGAAAAAAAGGGGAATATTTATTTTCTATAGTGCCATCCATAAGTAACACAACGTCAATGTCATCTAAAAGCAAAATCATCAGACGGAGGACTACTGGGACAAAACTGAACAAATAGGCTAACGTTAGGGGTGCGTGGTCTAATTAGTGTCAGTTTAGGGGTCCTTGACGTCGTGAGAACCACTGATCTACGGTACTATACAGTAACTATCACATAGAGCTTTTTAACATTATGTGATTAATATGTACTTGGCAAAACAAAATAAAAGCAAAAAACAAGGGGCAAAGAAGTAAGATTATAACTCGCAAACCAGTTTTACTTTTTGTAAGCAGCTCTCATATCACCTTAAAAAAGGTTGGGGACCCCTGGCATAGGAGGTGTTTTACGCCCGCACGCACGCACGGACACACACACGGCACACACACGCACGGACACACACACGGCACACACACACACACACACACACACACACACGCACACACACACACGCACATGGCACACACACACACACACACACATGGCACACACACACACACACACACACACGCCACACACACACACACACACACACACACACACACACACACACACACACACACACACACACACACACACACACACACACACACACGTCCATATGGTGTAATGAGGTCATTATAGCATGTCAGAGCAGTAAAAGGGCTCCTGCCATGTTGCAACCTGAAGAGAATAACAAATCCAAGCAGACCGCCGGCACGCTAAAAACAACCCTGCCTGGCAGAGCAACTCCCACACTTTTATATGAATGGAACAAGTTCACAGAGTGTATGTCTGGGTCTGGGTCTGTGTCTTTTAAAAGTGCAGTACGTTCTGTTTTCGTTTTGTTGTTCGCACTCACCCGGTCGCCATTCCAAAACCAAGCGTCCTGAAATGACTTTGGCCACGGTGGAGTCTTTCCCTTTAAGAGTGACGATCGCTTCCATTATATACGGAACGCTTTGTTCAATATCTTCAGCCGTAGACATTCGTTGTAAATAATGGGGTTTTGCAGTTATATCATGAATCACCGAAGCTAACGGCGAGACATGGTCATATGAAAAATACTTTCAAGACCAAACACTAATCAAATACAGTACATAGTTATTATCTTATTATGTGATTATCTTATATAGTTATTATCTTATAGTGATCACCTTGGGACGGGTCAAATTGATCACTATAAGCGGATGATCATTATAACAGATTTATTTTATTTTGATTTATTTCTCATGCAGATGACTATTTAATTGACATTTGTATAGCCGATAAAGCAGGAGTTCCCAAACTTTTTCATCTTGGGAGCCAAGAGGAAAATTGGGTCCCGACCCAAGTTTGGGAAACACTGAAATAGACGAAAGGGGAAAGAGGAGAAGAACAAACAAAATGCTCCACATTCAACAGAGTTGAGTGGAGCAGCCTTGAGTGGAGCAGAGTTGAGTGGAGCAGCCTTGAGTGGAGCAGCCTTGAGTGGAGCAGCGTTCAGGGGAGCAGCGTTCAGGGGAGCAGCGTTCAGATGAGCAGCGTTGAGCGGAGCAGCGTTCAGGGGAGCAGCGTTCAGATGAGCAGCGTTGAGCGGAGCAGCGTTCAGGGGAGCAGCGTTCAGGGGAGCAGCGTTCAGGGGAGCAGTGTTCAGGGGAGCAGTGTTCAGGGGAGCAGTGTTCAGGGGAGCAGCGTTCAGGGGAGCAGTGTTCAGGTGAGCAGTGTTCAGGTGAGCAGTGTTCAGGTGAGCAGTGTTCAGGTGAGCAGCGTTGAGGGGAGCAGCGTTCAGGGGAGCAGCATTCAGAGGAGCAGCGTTCAGATGAGCAGCGTTGAGCGGAGCAGCGTTCAGGGGAGCAGCGTTCAGGGGAGCAGCGTTCAGGGGAGCAGCGTTCAGGGGAGCAGCGTTCAGGGGAGCAGCGTTCAGGGGAGCAGCGTTCAGGGGAGCAGTGTTCAGGGGAGCAGTGTTCAGGGGAGCAGTGTTGAGGTTGAGCAGCGTTCAGGGGAGCAGCGTTCAGGGGAGCAGCGTTGAGCGGAGCAGTGTTCAGGGGAGCAGCGTTCAGGGGAGCAGTGTTCAGGGGAGCAGCGTTCAGATGAGCAGCGTTGAGCGGAGCAGCGTTCAGGGGAGCAGCGTTCAGGGGAGCAGCGTTCAGGGGAGCAGCGTTCAGGGGAGCAGTGTTCAGGGGAGCAGTGTTCAGGGGAGCAGTGTTCAGGGGAGCAGCGTTCAGGGGAGCAGTGTTCAGGGGAGCAGTGTTCAGGGGAGCAGTGTTCAGGGGAGCAGCGTTCAGGGGAGCAGCGTTGAGCGGAGCAGCGTTGAGCGGAGCAGCGTTCAGCGATGGAGTGTGTGAATGTGTTAACAGCCAGTCAGCTTATAAACACTAGCTCTTTATTGTTGTGATTGAAGGGCCAATCCGCCATCCAAACAAAGCAAAGGGCCGTGCTGACAGCCAGACCTTATCACAAACTCAAATATTGCAAAATTGTGCTGGAAATTGAGGGGGGGGGGGGGGGTGCTTCAGCACTGATGAAATGCAGGCATGAGGAAAACAAATGCAAGGAAAAATAATGTCCTTTCAAAGAATAATCTCAACAATGTATCTATAAAGGGGTTGGGTCAACTTAATGTAGCCTCTTATGCAAGTTGAAAGTTTCATTTGCTATAAGAGCACCAATTATGAAACATTCCTTTGAAGGAAATGAGTCACACATCAAGATGGAAATAGCTCAAAATGGCACTATGTGACTCAACTAATGGAGTCTATTTGTAATGTGACTGAGAAACCAACTCTCAAACAGCTTTGGTTCCACATCAATGCGATTACGAGGGTCGTACTCATTAACAACAAAGAAAACAGCCTCCTTTTGTTGTCGTTTTCAATGGCACTCCTTGAGAAAAAACGTGCTACTTCATCTAGAGTCAGAGTTCCTGCAGGTTTTAGGGTGAAAATGTTTAGAGATTCCTGCTGCAACAGACTACCAAAGGGCCTGTTCAGTCACAACCGCGGCCTCTCACTCATTATCTGTTTAACGATGGTACTTTCAGGTGCCAAAACGTGCTATGAGGTCATACCCGCAGGTGCCAAAACGTGCTATGAGGTCATACCTGCAGGTGCCAAAATGCCGTCTGAGAGCATAATAAACCCTATTAAAGGACTGTAATCATCCCAGTTGCCAGAGAAGCCATAATATTCATCAGCTGAAAAGTCGCGAGGCTATAGCGAACCCAATGAGGAGGATTAGAGAGCTGCTTTAATACGTGGAATGACTGGAGGGCGGACGAGATGTTCTCTCTCTCTCTCTTTCTCTTGAGAGATGATCGTACCTGTTGTCATAGGTAAATCATCCTCAGCATGATCTCAAACGTGACTAAATGAAGGTTTGTAGCAGCTCTAAAGCGAGGGAGTTTGTCAAGAAACTGTCTTGTCACCCACCAGAAAGCTCTGGTGGGTGGCGCTATACAGTGTAAGCAGCCTAACCTGTCTCCACGGGGTTTTCACCTGGAGGGCAGGAGAGCTGCTGCTATAGCCGGCGTGGAGAAACAGAGCTTGCTCATTGGTGTGAACGGGCCAACTGCGACTCCCACGCACCGCAAATCCACTTAATTGGCCACTACTACACCACGTCCTGTCTGAACCATCTGAGCCAAGCTGTGCTAACAGGTAGAAGTGGCAGAGTGCTGTTGGACTACAACATGATGTGCGCACAGCTAAAGTGTCGCCGGGTAGTGGTGCTGCATGCGGCAGTGCAGGGATGGTTCCGCACGCCAGGGGGGAAAACATTAGTGACAATTAGTGGCGCTGCTTGCTTGTAAAAAATGAATAAATAAATGTGCGCGCGGTGTGTACCGGATTACGGCACCGCACTGACCAACAGGGACTATTCTCCCTATTTCCACGTGAAGACGGACGGCGACGGCAGGAAAAATCACTGCGGACGAATTACGTGTTTTTTCTCACCTGAAATAGTACCTTAAAAAACTTGCCTGCATCATCAGCTAAGATAATCTCATGGTGTCAGCTAGGCAACAAGTCAATTCCCCACAAATTGAATCTCTCGCTCTCTCTCGTTTGTCTCTCTCGCTCTCTTACCCCCTTCCTGTTTCTCTCTCTCTCTCTCTCTCTCTCTCCTCCTCTCTCCCTCTCCCGCTGCATCTCCTCTTCCGGCGTCTTCATCTCCTCCTTCCGTCAGCCCATTAGCGACAAAGAGGAGCCATCAGCCCCATCGATCACGCTAACCTCCCCTGTGACCCCTCGCCAAACCACACCCCCTCCCCCCCCCCCCCCCCCCCACAAAACCTGCTCTGCTGGCCCCTTTTGTTTGCTCTCTTCCTGTGTTGCTCACAGCAGCATTGTGCTACTCTCAACAAGTGGCTCATTTAGCCGCGGCGGCAACAGCGGCTCGACGTGTTGACATATACATCCTGCCTCAAATAGAGGGGCCGCTTCAAAAACAATGTAAATACGCTTTATTGTAATGCCCTCGCCGGTGCTGGATGGGTGTCCAATTATTATATTCGCGGAACGGCAAAATGAAAATGACTCATGTAATTGTTGCGTTTGGGCGGGGGCGGGGGGTGTGGGGGGGGTTTGATTGTGCAGTACCTGGCTCAAACAGAGACTTATTTCAGCAGTTTCTGCCTTGGAGACCGAATTTATTTACAACAGATGAGAAACTACCGCCCTCACATGACTGACAATATTTACAGTGCCTAGTGCGAAGGCTGCGGTATAATAGCTTTCTGTCTACAAATCAATTTTAATTAGTGTTGTTGTTTCTCGTAGCCACATGGCCCCGGGTGCGGCCGCGAGGCGAGGAGAGGAGATATCAGGGGAATATTCAATGTAGGAGCAGCAGATGAGCAGGGCTAATGGCGGGGCGCCAGGGACGAAGGCAGGGGGAATGAAGCGAGATGCGGAGGGGAGAGAAGGATGAGAAGTTGGAAGAAGGAGGGAGAGAGAGAGAGAACAAACGGAATGAACTGTGAAAAGCTGCAGCCTTAGTTAAACTGTTCATTTCACTCAAAAGACAAACAATGCATGGGCCATGCAGGCACTCGTTTGTCCAAAGTAAGCAACGCAGGAATGTACCGGAGAGTAAATCCACCTAAACTTAGATTATATCCATCTTTTTATTTGCTGACATACTGCAATTCGATCTGGGGTAAAGTTATAGTGCGATCTGGGGTAAAGTTATAGTGAAGATATTTCTAAGTATAGGATGATTAAAGGAGAATTCCGTTTTTTTTACACCCTGGACATTATTTTTTAGCTTTAAATATGATGTTTAAGTCACCCTGACAAGTTCAGTTTGATATTATTTGCTGAAACGATAACTTGTTTTGAACTGTGATCTGAAAACGTGGAAAACAGGGCATGTGAAATGCCTGTATTTATGTCCCGTATATAGATTATTTTCCGACACAGAGTGGCTCATATGCTTATATCAGAGAGGCAACGAGAATATGAGCAATCTACCTCTGTGCCGCTTGCAGCCTGCTCTGTTTGCTGTCCGTCACATAGATAGCAGCTCCCGCCATCTCCCCCACTGCTGCTTGTAATCCATATATGACGTTATTCCATGCGGGTGGCCATCGAATTCAAATGAATCGTCTATATTCTCGAATGACATAAATATCTGCCATGTTTATCATGCTAAGCTACATAACAGCTAACTACAGTCAACCCTGGAAGTCACCCGGATGTGCTTCTTCTTCTTCTTCTGTTTGGTTTTACCAGTCAACGGGTTTTACGGTGGAACACAAGCACCTTATGCGGCTGGTAGCACCATAGAGACAGTCCGCATGTCTGGGAACGCCCACAAAATGTTAAACGGCTGGCACGCGAGTGGGGTAAAACCGCCGATATATCTTATGGGCTGACTCACCAAAAGACGGTGCTGCGGCTCTAAACTACATGTTTGGGGGTTCTAGAGCAGAACACAAGACGTCTGCTCAGATGTGCGTTTACTGCGGTGGTTAAATCCCCGATTGTGTCTGCCTGGGCTGGGCTATCAGCTAAATTCTAACTTTGCTGAATCGATAGAACGGGGGAATTTACCCCACCCTGACCCCGCCCCCAGGCTAACCCAGCGTCTATTGTGGGCGTTCCTAGAGCCTGTATGGGCGTTCCCAGACATGCGGACTGTCTCTATGTTGTAATGTTGAACGTTGATGATGTATGTATTTCTTTCTTTTTTTTCCTGTGTCTGAGCCTGTTTGTTTGTCTTGTTTGTGTACTATTATTGCTCTATAAAAATGGAAATTAAAATATTGGAAAAAAAAAATCTGCTGTGCTGCTCAGCCCACAAATGCAGGATCCTTACAAATGAGATGCTGCTAAGGGAAATTAACAGGCTTTCTTCACACACACACACACACACACACACACACACACACACACACACACACACACACACACACACACACACACACACACACACACACACACACACACACGCGCACACACACATATATATATATATATATATATATACTGTATATATATATATATATACTAAACTATATATAGTTTAGTAAGTACATTTTCAAAATGGTCGGAGTGGCTTTTGACACAGAAGGTGAGGCATACAGGCGGTGAAGAGGTTCATATCCGTTGGAAAGAGACATTTCCCCACAGAGCGAAGGGAGGCTGTGACTCATTCACCTTGAAGAAGAACATAGCTGGCGGCTGAGTCACACGGCGTCACACCCCACCACACACCCTCCAGTCACTCAACTGGTTCACACATACGCACACACGCACACACACACATGCACGCACGCATGCGCGCGCACGCACACACACACACACACACACACACACGCACACACACACGCACACGCACACACACACAATAAAATAAAAGTACATGTATTGACAGTGGGATTTATCATTTCACAATCAGAATCGGAATCATTTTATTGACCCAATATGCAAGATTACGTGGAATTTGTCTTAGTGTCAGTATGCAGCAAAAAATAGGAAATAATAAGACAATCACAATGTTGCAAGTGCAGTCCAATATATACAATGGGCTCCATCGTATTCAGGAACAAGTCTTGGCGTCCTGAAAGTTTGGATATAATGTAACTCATTTGTAACTGGTTATGTTGGACATTAGATTGATCCAGTGCTCAAACGATGAGGGTGTGATCGCTTTCCACTGTCTCACAATAATTCTGCAACCTGTTAGATAGCCAATCAGCAGGGAGACATTGAACATTTATGAAAGATCATATTTTCCTCTATAGATCCTTAACCATGTCACAGCATATGTCTACCATTGTTTAAACATCGTTATGGCAACGCCAACATAAATCATCATCCCTTAGTTTCCTCTATAGAATTTCAAAGCATGTATAAATGGACCCACACACACGCACATGTGTACACACACACACACACACACACACACACACACACGCACACACACACACACACACACACACACACGCACACACGCACGCACGCAGACACACACACACACACACACACACACACACACACACACACACACACACACACACACACACACACACACACACACAGCTGAGCATGGCCGTAACTAGCTATGAGGACGGGGAGGTCCGGACCTCCCCTAATATTTCAGAGAAAAAAATAAAACAATCTGCATGGAAAAGCATGAAAAACACGGGATCGCTTTTATTTTGAAACGAAAGGCAGGTCAGGCAGGAAGTCATCTGACGCCGCGTCCGCGGTAACTTGATTCCGAGAGAGCAGCAGCATGGTGGTGAGTGATGACTGTCTGTCTGCCTGGCGAGATAATTGAAGGTGAGCGAGCTGCGAGACAGTGAGCGAGTGAACGACAGACAGTGAGTGACACTGACAGATTTTTTAGCAACAACCAAGAAAGTAAGTGTCTAGTCTGTCTCTTAAGTAATGTTACCTGTGTGACACGTTGGGATGCTACTGGCTAATCATGCATGATGCCAATTGCCAAGCTCCCGAAGTCAGGTATGCAGGTGGCTATATGCATGGTTTCAGTTTCATGACCCAATAAGTAACAAAAAGAGGTGGTGTAAAGTTAAAAACAACATAATATATTTTATTTTATTTTTCAATCGTTCCTATCAGGAATAAATAAATGTCCCTCTGTATGTTTTTTTTTATTATCGATGATGACTTTGTGTGTTGTGTACGGCTTGGGTTGTGTACCTGTGTTTGTAGGTGTCATTTTGATATGAATTTGGCTAAAACAGTTTGTGTTTGTTAGTTCCAATTATGTTGACAGGAGAGCTGAGCAGGTGGTGACATGAAAGAGAATATACTGAATAATGACATCACAACAGTATAATCCTAATGTTAATTTAAAATGATATATTACTCTAAATATGGCTAAAAAAGAGGGAAAAAAACCCTCAAATTTCGGATTCGAAATCCGAATCCGCCTTCCCTTGCTGGACCTCCCCTATTTCGGAACCCTGGTTACGGCCCTGCAGCCGAGTTGTATTCATATTCAGATACGTTTGACATTATTCAAAGATATGGAACAACAATCATACATTATCATATTTCCCCGCCTGTAAAAGTGTATATTATTATGCTCATTGAAACATGGACCTTTCTTATGATTGTAGATTTCCTGCATTACACTATTTGCATGGATGCAACATCCATCTCCAAACATCTCACTAGAAAATCTTGACATTGTCTGGTATTATGATTATTATTATGATATTACATCAATAGTGTGTTCAAGGAGAATTTCTGCATTTTTCAACCTGGACACTATTTTTTCGAATTTGTTTTATGTATAACTAACTAATGTGAGCAGAGATTCTTGAAATTGGAGGAGTATTTATGAAGCTTGGCACGCATGCCCCTCCTGCCTCTGCAGCCTGCACTACGTCGACTAAACAAGCTTATTTTTGCAGCGGACACAGACTCAGATTGTTATTGGAAAAATTGTTGTTACTTTGCAGCAGCGTGTTTGATCACTCGCTCTCTCTGCATGTTGCTCCTCTCTGTCTCTCCACTCTTCAGTTTGTATCCATATAATGTTACTCCGGCTCAAATAAATACCGGCGGCCATCAAATTCAAATGCATCGCCCATATTCTCAAAATCAGCTGAATATTCAGCCATAACTTCCTAAATCTTTCAGTTAGGCTTTCTCGAAAGATGGTAGCTCCCAGCTTGCTCCACCACAGATGACTTCCTGAAACAACGCAACTCTCAAGGCAGTTGAAGGTAAATAGAAGCGCTTCCATTTCTTTCTGTATTATATAATAGCGATATGAGCCTGTGCGTGGCAAAAATAAGCTCTTTACAGCACATGCACGGTGCGGCTATGCCCCGAAGATACCGACAATAAGGTCCATACCAATACTGAAATTGTCCTTTAACACTATAAAGGCCACGGGGAAAACTGACAGCAATGAGATTTATGTCACAACGGATGTCTGCACCTACAAACATGTCTGAAAAACGAAATGTGCCAAGTCTATTTCATTCTGCTTGAACCACTGAATCAGTGCCCTGTCATGAAAGGGCACTGCACCGAGTCTGTGACTGATGTTAAATAATGTAGGCTATATTGAAAATATTGAAAATGTATTAAAAAAATATATCTTTGTTATTGAGGCATATTTTATTGCGATATAGGCTATATTGTCCACCCCTACCAGAAATTCACATCAACACATCACTCAAGCAAAGCATGTGTTCAACATGTGTGCAAGAATAATTTCTTTCCGAATGGTAAATACATACATGATAAATATGTATCTGACAAAATAGAAGTGTCTCTTTCTGATACCTCTCAGCTACAAATACCTCTCATCACAAAGACATTTCATTGCTCAATTTCAAACATATCGAAACTGCTGCATAGACCCTCGCTCTCTTGAGACTCTTATTCTCTGAGCAGAAAAAATGGGAAGATAATAAAAGCAGTTATAAAATAATGGATGAGATAAATTCTACAAAATCTCATGATTGCAAGTAGGTCCACAGTCTACTCCCTTTATCCTCTTTAACTGGGAAACATGAACTGACTAATCTTTTTCAAAATGTAAGCACTTTGGGTGCCTTGAAAAGCACTATAATCCAATCAATTGTTGTTGTTGTTAAAATGACCCATTCACCATTTGAAAAACAAACAAACAAACACTCGCAATTTTTTTTTTTAATTAAAATAATTGAAATGGTCTATACAGTAAATATAGTGAATGGTTTGAATGATTTTTGTTTTCTACAATGGATTCTACATTTCTACATTTCTACAATGTTTTGGAAATGATTTGGTGCCTTCCATCGGAAAAAATAAAGCCTTTACACTTTCATGGACGACACAGCACGTTATGCTTCCAGAGAACTGAAGCTTACATAAATCAGAGAACCATGCCACATTTATTTCTATGTCTTACAGCAATGTTCTGCTTCCAGTCAGTTAGCTGTTGGCCATGAAGCTCTGCTGAAGACAGCCCATGGATTTAATACTTTATCAACTTGAACCATGTATGAGTTTCCTTACACTTTCAGTCACCATGGCTTGCCTCTCCAATGAAAACACCAGTCTTGAGCTCAGCTGATCTCTCTGACGTTACGTTAAAATATAAGAATGTCCATTAGCGAGGATCTGGGGGCTTTATTCACTCCACTCACAGCCACAGAGTCAGCCATCAACTCCATTAAAACTAGCTTTAAATTATTTCAAGTTGAAATGTCCAGAATCAAACAATACGTACACTGTCTGCATGCAGTTTCTGTGGAGTGCAGTGAGCTATAAAGAAAACATGCAGTTTCTGTGGAGTGCAGTGAGCTATAAAGAAAACATATTGCACAGATCCTGCCTATAGATCTCATTTGAAACAATATGTTGGACTGATTTATGACATGGGTGAGAGATCTTCCCCTGATGGCCTGAATAGGAGCGTGCCTTTTTTTAATACAATTTCCATAGGGGTGGAATACCTGCCGTATCAAGTCAAAGATAGGGCTGGGCAACATATCGATATATAGATATCTGATTAGATTTTGGATATCGTAATATTGTGATATGGCATAAGTGTTGTCTTTTCCTGGTTTTAAAGGCTGCATTACAAGTGATCCGATTTTCTGAACTTACCAGACTGTTCTAGCTGTTCTATTATTTGCCTTTACCCACTTGGTCATCATATCCACATTACTGATGATTATTTATCAAAAATCCCATTCTGTAACTATTTTGTGAAAGCACTAATAGTCCTCCCTACAATATTGTAATATTGTCACATTATCAATATCAAACCTATTGTGATATTTGATTTCATTCACATCACCCAGCCCTAAAAAGTGCTTGTGACATCTCACATGTGGCTTTGACTTACAGTTGAACATTTAGCAAACACAATTAGAAAACACGATTATATATATCGATCAGCATTCAGCCTAAAAATACAGAGATATTATTCTAACCGACACTATACGGTTCTAAAGAAAGGTTTCCCTCTAAACAGGCATCCAGACACATTTTCAAACGGGCAAACACACCCACGACTCGACGTGTGCACGCACGCAACACACACACACACACACACACACACACACACACACACACACACACACACACACACACACACACACACACGCCCAAGACTTTGACACAATGCCACTCTGAAGCAGACTTTCCACATGGTCGGCTGGCTATTCCAGTAACCGTCTGGCACACCTCCCTCTGCTTTCCACAGAGGGAGAGACATTAAAAGAGGGCATCAAGGGTGTGGACAAGACACGTTAAAGAAAGGCTTTTCATGCCACACGGCCATGCAGGCCCACAACTGCTCATTTGTCTCTCGTTAGCTTTTTACCCACAACGCTGTCCAACGAAATGAAGCTTTGTGCTAATAAAAGTGACAAGTACATTTCCAGGTCAGGTTGAACTTTTTTTTTTACACGTGTGTTAACTCAGCATTGACAATGTTATCCTTTAATATTCCTCTAATGTGCCGTGAAAATGAAATTCATTAAATAGGAATAAATCGTACAGTGAGTTGCTACAGTAGGCTACTAGGCTATATATGTGGAGATAAAACATTCACTCTTGAAGCCGTGACTAAAGATAAACAGTGTTTTTGTTTGGACTCTTTGTGATATTTGACTTGAGTTAAAGGGATCACATGCCTGTGTGAATCACCAGTTTACTACTGACAGCCCCAACTAATTCATCCCATACAGGATGGTGACGCTCTGTGCCAAGAAGCCCAAGGCCTATTAGACACAACTGAGTACAACTTTCCTCTGCCCCTCGCTCTGTCATACAATGACATATAGCTTGCACCCACTGCCACACTGTAAGAAATGGCTCATATTCAGTGTTGGGGGTAACTCATTACAAAAGTAACATACTGTATTACATGTAATATATTACTTTTAGCAGTAACTCAGTAATATAACTTATTACTTATAGGATTTCAGTCATATTATACCAGTTACTTTGTCAAGTAACTCAAGTTACAAATTGAGTTACATTTTATTAAATCAAAGCACATATTTAAAAAAAGATACAATAATTTCCTAATCAAACTGTGTGTTTTTATGCAAACAACCACTATAGATGACATTAACAAAGGAAAAGAAATAACATTTAGAATTTTGGATTGTTTATACTGACTTCAATGCGGTTTAAATTATTTCTCGGGGTGGTTCTGGGGCGGCGATGTCATTCTGCTGCCGCTGTTGTTTTGGTAAAAGTAATGCAAAAGTAGTGAAATAAGTAACGAGTTACTCTACACAGAAAGTAATATTGTAAAGTAACTTATTACTTTCAAATGAAAAAAAACTAGTAATATGTAGTATATTACATTTTGAAAGCAACTTGCCCAACACTGCTCATATTTACCGCAGAATAAGTCAACCGTTTATATTGAATGCAGGCCATGTATGTATCGTCGATCTGATGATAAATAAGACATTACAAAATAACGGCCTCATGTTGAACCCGCGTACACAGCAACTATTACACAGAAATATTTGACATAACGTAGATTCATGCTTGTGCTTGTTCTGGCACAATATGTGGATGAATGTGAAATGCTGGTCATAAAAATGAATCAAAGCGAGTAAACATGCATGGTGATGTTCATACTGCCTTCATTTCTCTCTTTTTTTCCTTCTTATTTCTCTTCTGAGAAAACAACAAGCAAAACAAAGGTGCTCTGTGCAGCATTGCAATTTCAGCCGTAATAATATATGTCCTTGTCAGTACCAATGTTCCCACATCAAGCGCATGTGGACGACAGGGCTACAATTTGGGGCTTGGGGTCTGCTGCGTCTCTCCCCTATTGCCAAATAATGAGGGCTGACTAGAGCAGAGATTAACGGAGCTCTGGCTTGCGTTACCCCCAGCAGCTTCACGAGCTTGAGATGAAGATGAAACATTTTGAGCGTGGGACTGTCAGGTGGGTGGCTATTTGCTTCGCCCATGTTGTCAGAAATGAATGGCCGTCTATGGCAACTACTGCCAATTAGGCCTGGAGTTAATGGATGGCCATGAGAGCTACACCCAATTACACAAAAACTATTCTACGGGAGCTAAAGCTACTGTAATTACACTGAAATGAATGGAAGTCAGTGGAGGATGCGCTTATTTAGACAGAAATAATTGTAAGTCAGTGCGAGCTCCAGCTATTGCTGCATTAATATAATAATCACTTTGTTGGTCAAGACAGAATTAGAGAATACAATATGGATAGCAAAAATACTAAATATAATGAAGCTTAACAGAGTCGAGGGCAATGTACGCATGGTTAAATGACCAAAGAGCTGGTGTTGTTCAAGATCATTTCTCAACAAGGTTTCCTAGTTGTCAGAGAAGCTGTTCTGTACTGTAGCACCTCCTGAGGGTCTAATAATATTGCATACAAACTCATACAGTAAGATCTGAATATAGCAAAGAGAGAGCAAGAGACTTCATATAATACTACATACTCTAACGAAAACAAATTCCACTGGCCTTGATCGTGTGGCTAATAACCAATAAATCAATCAATCAATCAACCAACCAATCAATCAATCCCTATCTATCTATCTATCTATCTATCTAAAGGATCATAATAGTCAGAAAGGTGCCACAGCACATGAAGTGTTAATGTAAGGGGAGGTGTTAACGGCAACTGAGGTTATATAAGGCTGATGTGCCTTGTTTGTCCAACTGCGGAGCAAACATCCAAACAAGTCAGAATCAATATCCTCAACCTCAACCTCAAGTCCACTCTGTGTTGAAACACTATATTCAATTTGTCTGTTCAATAGCGAGCTGCACATCTTACCCTCCCCCCCCCCTCACCCCCCCATCTTTCGGGGTGGATGCGCACAGATGATGGTTTCATCCCCACACGGGCCGTCCCGCTCACATTAGAAAATTGCTTTATCCCGGTTTTTCACTTTCTCCTTCGGCGCGGTCTAAAAAATGGCTGGACGGCAACCTTGGCACGCACTTACTTCATGAAGGTTTGTAGTGGTTTGCATCCAGCCTTTCCTTAACCCTGGAGTTTAACTCCATTTCTGTTTCTGGAAGCATCCATCCATCTCCAGTCTCTTGATCCCTGGTCCAAACCACAGTGATGACTCACAGGGAAATGAGCTGGAAGAGGAGGGGGGGGGGGGAGAGGACAGAAAACGAACACATTAAGTCACGGGGAACGGTCTGTGGCCGGGAATCAGAGAGACCCAGTTTGAATGGGACTGGTTGCGGGTTCTGGAGGCCTATCAGGCGGTGCAGTTGCCTGGAATAACAAACAGAGACGGTCGGGATGACGAGCGTGGATGGTGGTCCCTACCGTTAGCCATTTTATACTATATAGGTCTTTCTCCAGAGAAGGGGAAAAAGAAGATGAATTTCTTTTTAACTCTGCTAAGGTTTTGGAAAGACATCCAGCGTACGAGCTGTCCGCAGAGCACGAATTCTGGTGAACATTAAAAATACACTATTTTCATTCACATTTATAAGACGAGCGTCTTTGTTTATTTTTCTATTTCTCCTCCATGTGGTTAACGCGGAGCTGACTAAAAATATTACTAACATTATAGGTAACACTTAGGTAATGATTTATTCTAAACCTCATCTCATAACAAACCCAACATACTGATTATTGCAAATGTTGAACTCATATTAAGATTGTACTTTCTAGGGGTGACCCCAAATAGTCGTCGATTTGATGATTTGTTGGAAGGAGTCTGATTCGACTGCCAATCTCACAGTCGAATAGTCGCAAAATGTCGTTATGAAACAAGGATCATTCCATCTATATGCGGGTGCGGACTGCTGAATGTCTGATTTTACATAGAATTACTTGGTTTCTCCCAATAGATTGTGATATATTGCTTATTTTGGTATAAGTATACGCCTATTGTCATAATCTAATACCAAGTCTCAATTAAACCATCAAATCAAAGAAGCCAATAGATTTTCTGATTGCCAGATAGTTTTATTAAAAAAAGAGAAAAAAGAAAGAAGAAAGAATAGTTGATTATTCGTATTGAACAGCCAAATCCGATTTGACTGACAGAATTCTGAGTCGAGTACAGCCCTAGTACTTTCTCCATCTCAATCATCTTAAACCCCTCAAAACAATCGAAATTCAAATTCAAAGTTTTTCTGTTACTACTCCCTGCACACACAGCCACGGAACTGAATGCACTATGTATATTTTTATTGAGCACATTTGTTTGAAGAAGACACCTTACAAGTAGAAGTTCGGGAAAGACATTGCTGCAAGTCAGAAAGACATACACGGAACTTGAGATGTTTTGGACAAGCAAAATGTTCAAGCATCCCCAGCCCAGATGGTTGTAGTTGAGCAGCGGGCTTTCTGCCAGTCCACTTCATCATCAGATCCACCATCCAGAGCAGAATACTCTCTCTTGAAAAGTGTCCAAATGAAAACAAAACGAAACGAAATGAACAGTTGAGTTGTGTTTCTGAGATAGGCGAGGCAGACAGGAGAAAACAGAAGGCATGCCCTGTCAACAAGAAAAGTGAACTCGTATTAGTTGTTGCGTTCATTGTCTGGACTTGCATCCTAAATTGAGTTCGCTCCCTATGTAGCGACCTTTCACCATGAGGACGATTAATTTGATGTGGCGTGCACCAGGGCATGGCATCAGCCTAAGAGGTTCTAGTTGTCCCTCTCTTGTTGTACCACTACGTTGACATATTGCACCACATGATTGAGCCTTTTTTTTCATGTTTAGGTGCATAGTTCCTCTCTGATTCAGTCCATTCCCTTTGCTGGGGCTGTAACCGTTGTTGGGGAACAGTCTATCCCGTTCAGCTGGTCAAACAGAGCACTGAAAAGAGGCTGTCAAAAGCTTTCATTAATGTGAGTAATGACATTAAATATGAGGTGATAATAGCAGAGTTTAGACAAACATGATGACTCACAGCCAGTTGGGGTTACACTCAACAATATAACAGATGTGAGAACTGAATCAACGGCTCTTTAAAATGGCGCCTATTCTTCTTCATATTGTGGTGATTGTACAGTATGATCTCTGTTTACAGGAATACCAACAAATGAGGAATAGAATACATGAATAATCAGGTATTGATTATTAACCGTTCCATACAACAATTGTATTATTTTACTCTATATCCTTTTAATCGAGTAGTGTAACTCATCTATAGAGATAAATTATCCAGTCATGGGGGAACCTCACCCAAAAGCATAATGTGCATAATCCAACATTGATCAACTGCACCAATTAATTTAATTTGAAAAATCCAGAGTCTAATGTATTGTTAGACAATTGAGTGAAATTCTGAAAATGAAACAAAAGTCACATTGACTTTAAGTTCAATCAGGAGAGGCCAGTTGGTAGGATTAGACAAACTTTATTTAGCAATCGGCATGCATGGCAAATACTTTGGCGCTTGACTCCATTGGCCAGTGGCGCTGCTCTTGAGGCAAGAGGAGGGCACCTGCATAGGCTAGGAGATCCCCCCCCCCGTGGGGGATCAGGAGTCAAGACTCGTTGGTGGCGGACTGGGGAGGTGGGTGGGGCAAAACAACGCTTCGGAGGCCGGCTTCAAGGGAGATGGACTGCCGTGAAGCTGCTGCTGCTATGATCGGCCAGAGAGAGAGAGGTGACGTAGAACCCTTGCTATATATATGAGGATTAACTGACGTCATATTTGACGTCATAGCAGACGTCATACTAGGACTTTTGACTGACCACGTTATGCTAGAACTTGACTGTCGTCAGGGGATGATCGGATTATGCGTGAGTGGCCTTCTGCTTGAACTATGGTCTGGAGACCTCACTTCAATCAGGAGAGGCCAGTTGGTAGGATTAGACAAACTTTATTTAGCAATCGGCATGCATGGCAAATACTTTGGCGCTTGACTCCATTGGCCAGTGGCGCTGCTCTTGAGGCAAGAGGAGGGCACCTGCATAGGCTAGGAGATCCCCCAAAAGGAAGATCTGATTACCGGAGGTTAACTCATTGAGTGCCAGCCACTTTTGGAGAACGGATGCTCCCAGTGCCAGAGTTTCAGAGCGTTTTCAGTGATTTCTCGAGGCCCACAGAATATTGTGTGATATTACTATGTAAACACCGAACACGCACAAAGAACGATGAGACTCTATTCTATCATCTGCAAAAAAAAGTTTATTGATCCCATTTTCCGTTCTTTAGTTATGAGCCGGAGAAGATAGCTTGATTCATCCAAAAACAGCAATTTTTTTCTAGAAGCTGAGATAATTGGCCTTTTGTGAAATTAAACATTTCAAGCACATCACTGACTCTGAAGCTAATCTTTTCTAATGTAGTCACACCTCAAAAATAATTTCCTTCAATAAAACAGTGAAGGCCAGGGAATTCTGTTTGGCAGAATAATATTTTTTAGCTACAACCAGCAGCGCTGGCCCCTGCGTGCGCTGCTGGTTGCAGCTTCTTGCTGGTCTTGATTTGCTGCTGGTGGGCATCGGATATTCTGGCTTGCGTTTGTCAATCCTGTCCTGCTGCCTGGGTCTGTCTGGGTGTTGCGCGCTGCTCTGCGTGCCCCCCCCCCCCCGCCCCGCCCCGCCCCGCCCCGCCTCGCCTCAACTGCACACTCCTCCTCCTGTCTGTGGTGGCTCTCTGCTGAGTTTGCTGTGCGCACAGTGAAGGGACATCGACATCCTGCTTTTTTACAGCGTTCCGCGTGTGTTTGTCACCGGCAACGATGCTTCCAGTTCAGAATAATAACAACTCCACGGTGTGGATGTGCGGATGTGCTGTCCGGCTCAATTGTGGGAGCAGATTGGCTGCTGCAGGCACAGCTGCAGTAACGTGCTTCAGCATATCGATGCATACGGATGCGATGCGATTTCCGTTTCCATAACGACTTCTTCTTTGTTTTTTCCTTGCCTTTCTGTTATGTGGAGAGCACTGTCGCCACCTAAGGGTTCTGTAAAATAGGTTAGACACATCCAATAGCTATAATATTTGTACATCAGAGGCAGAAGGCTTTGATCGACGCCCCACCGTCAAAAAACGCAATTGACGAACATGTCCGTCCTTGGCACTCTACGTTACTATTTGAAATGACGAACATGTCCGTCCTTGGCACTCAATGAGTTAATTGAGATCTGCAGGCCCCAGTAGTTGATTGCACTTTTCCGGCCTTCGACCTTTTTTAGCGACTTACAGCTATTTGCGGCTGGCGCTCCCAACTTGGTCGGGCCTTCGATCTTGCTTTTCCTGCCTTCGACCTTTTTAGCGACTTACAGCTATTTGCAGCTGGCGCTCCCAACTCGGTCGGGCACCTCGCGATAGCGCTTCCCAGCTTGGCCTACCTGGCCGCCTTGGCGCTTCGCGATTGTACTTTTCCGGCCTTCGACCTTTTTAGCGACTTACAAGCTATTTGCGGCTGGCGCTCCCAACTCGGTCGGGCCTTTGATCTTGGTACGTACTTTTCCTGCCTTCGACCTTTTTAGCGACTTACAAGCTATTTGCGGCTGGCGCTCCCAACTCGGTCGGGCCTTCGATCTTGGTACGTACTTTTCCTGCCTTCGACCTTTTTAGCGACTTACAAGCTATTTGCGGCTGGCGCTCCCAACTCGGTCGGGCACCTCGCGATAGCGCTTCCCAGCTTGGCTCACCTGGCCGCCTTGGCGCTTCGCGATTGTACTTTTCCGGCCTTCGACCTTTTTAGCGACTTACAAGCTATTTGCGGCTGGCGCTCCCAACTTGGTCGGGCCTTTGATCTTGGTACACTAATGTTTGACTTGGCGCTTCCCGGCTTGGCCTACTAGGCTGCCTTGGCGCGACTACCCTGACTTTCTCCGACTCTCTCTTTCTCTATCCCCCCCAAAAATGAGCCGGGGAATTTACTGCGCCTTACTGGGCGCCATGCTTACGGGGAGCCACCACCAACGAGACATTTTAAAGTCCGGGACACTGTTCGTTGCCATGCTCGCCGATTAAGGGAGGAGGGTTCTTTGGGCCGCCAGTACGGCCGCCTGCTCCGGGCGGATGTGGCTGGAGAATGCCGATGAGGACCAGCGGCCCATTTGCTGGAGGGAGGCGGAGGACACTCCTTGCTCGGCGGCCGAGGTGGCCGCTCCGATCCTGAAGGAGTGGCTGGAGTAGTTCTTCGTCGGGAGGTTGCATTGCTGGAGCGTCTGCTTGAGGTGCAGGGTGAACCAGGATCTTGTCATGTGGTGACAAGGTGCGATGAGGAACGGGGGAGCCGAGGGGCCGGTCCGGGGCGGTGACGGCCGGTGATGATGTCATCAGATGGCAACCATCTTTTCCCCCTGAGCAAGCTCCCGTTTGCTACGGACTGCTCATAGCCCTGCTGGCGCAGCTGGGGCCAGACCACGGGGGAGTCTGGGCAGATTCACGGTGATTGACGGGAACCGGCTTGGAGAAGCGCTGAAGCTGGAGTGCCGTAGCCTCTCGGTCACTCTGGGCAGACTGAAAGGTCCATGGGGCGAACGGTTCATTCTGGCGGCAGCAGCTGAAATGTAGTGCTTAATGCATGAGATATAAAGAAACTGGTTAATAAACAAGTGAGAGAAAGCGATGGTTTCACCGCCTTGCAAGTGCACCATGGACTGCTAGTTGCAACTCGCAGTGATATGTTATGGTTGGCCACATATAGCGATGGGGTTCGCAGCCTCTTGTTACCTGACTAGCGTGACACTGTATCAATTATTTTAGCTTTGGTATTGTTTATGGTTAAGAAGGGGCAAAGCCGTCTCTACTTTCTGAGACGGCTGAGGTCCTTCAACGTCTGCCGGACCATGCTGAGGATGTTCTATGAGTCGGTAGTGGCTAGTGCCTTCCTGTATGCTATTGTGTGCTGGGGCAGCAGGCTGAAGGCAGCGGATGCCGACGACTCAACAACTGATCCGTAAGGCCAGGGACATTGTGGGGCTGGATCTGGGCTCTCTGACTGCGGTGTCAGAGAAGAGAACGTTGTCCGGCTACGTTCCACCATGAACAATGACTCGCACCCACTCCACGGCGTGCTAGTCGAACACAGGAGTACGTTCAGTGAGAGACTGATTCCGCCTAGATGCAGTACGGAGAGGCCCGGGAAATCATTCCTGCCTGTGGCCATTGGTCTATTTAATGCCTCTCTTAAAAGAGCACCTCGGAGACGCTCAGTCTCCCTGAGACTGAGCCAGCCGATAGGTCAACTGTGCCTGGCTGAGCCACGTGTAGCGTATAGGGCAAGCCGACTTAATATAGTCCAGGGTGCAATAATGATAATTGACACGGAATGTATACTTGCCTGACGTATTTTGTATTTTGCTACTTAGACATTCCACTTATTTTTGCTTCTAGCGCATTTACTAGTTATTCTATGCTATGTTGTGTTTTTCTGCTTATTGCTTACTACTGCATTTGCATTGCATTTACTACTGTTTATTTTATTTTAAGCTATGTGTGTTCTGTGAGCGAGCTACTGTAACTTGTCCCAATTTCCCTTCGGGGATCATTAGAGTCATTCTGATTCTGCTTCTGAAGAAATGCCGGAGGCATTTTACTTTGAAATTCGTTGAGCACAGGAAGTGGTGTATTAAGACCGGGTAGCTTGACACGGAAAAGACGTCAGCATTCCCTACGCCGTCTGCGTGATTTCTAACCCCACATAGGATAAGCAATAACCACGCCCTGTGGCGCTGCGATTGGCCAGGAGCATTGAAGCTTGGGACTAAAGCACCTGGGTTTTTTTTTTTTTTTTTTTTCATCTTTTAAAATAAAGATGTTTAAAACTATTGCTTGTTACATTTTCAGTGCTGTACCTTTTCTCTGGGTAAGAATTGAGCTTGAAATTAACGATATGATACATTATATTATATGAGCTATGAACGTGAACACAACACGCCGTTTATATTATTGCATGTTTTTTTTTTGTTTTTTTTTGTAGATTGTGTACATTGTGTAGATTACAATTATTATACTTATTATTATTATTATTATTATTACTATGCTAAGGAAGGTAGGTGACCATAATTAATTTCAATGTCCGCTCTCAATGTCCGCGCTCGAAATCGCTGTCCGTTCTCAAGAGCTATTCAGTTGGTTCATGAAATCGCTGGGCTGCGTGCCCTCCAGTGTTGCTCCTGGCTTCGGTCTGGGAGTTGTGCAGTAACGCTCATTCTAGCTGATGCTCAGACGAGCTCCATGGGCCAGGGGTGTTAGAATGGCCCCTTGCGTGGTTATTATTATTATTATTATTATTATTAAATTGTGACTCCCGCTGGCCATTTGCCGGAAAGCGATTTCCGCCAGCGTTGCCAGACGTACGATAATTATCGTATGTGTACGATAATTTCGACCTCTGTACGATGTACGATCAACGATCCCAAAATCCCCCGCGCCGCGCTGGGGAGGGGGCGTACGATAGTTTCACTCCAAAAACGATAATTTTGACCCTCTGGTACGATAATTCAACATTTGCCATCTGGCAACACTGATTTCCGCTTAGGCGTCGGAAATGGCAGGCTGAGATGCCCACTGGATAGAATGGTCAGATCACGGCCGAATAACTAGTCAGTCAGCCTCGCTTTATTTAGTCAAAGCACGAGGGACACCTACGGTACATGTGGTGTTTTCAGAGCAGTGTAGGACAGTATTTCTGTTTGGTGAGGCGGGCCGTTGCGGGCGGACAGAGTGTTAAATAGATGAATACGTCGGAATTTTACTGGACTGGTAGTTTGCCGTTTAAATACTGAAGTAATGATACTTTCTCTCATGGGTCCTTTCGCGTCCACGGGTGACTGGTCCTCCGGGGTATGCTCGGTGTGCTGTGGTCGTCAGCCCCGTCCTTGGTAGAGCCTGGGGACGCGATGATCGCGGTGCGGAAGCCTGGATGCTTGGACGCCTAGACACCCGTCCGATGAAGAATAGTGGGGCTGCATGCAGCTGCTTGCTGGACGAAAATGTTAGTCACTGATTGTCAGTCTGAAAGTCTGTTGTTGACTTGGGGCGGACTCCTGGCTGGAGGGAAATGGGCGCTTTGCTTGAGCCGATTTGCTCCGTGAATGGAGATAGCAAGGAAAGATTGACGACGTGCAAGACAGCGTAGAACATGGCGTCTCACGGCGGCCCCTCGCAGTGGAGCGCCCCGCGTTGGCAGCCTGCGGCCCGGCCGTCTCGGAAGGCCAATGCGCTCCGTGCCGACCCGGAACAGGGTATCGTTGTTTGAGCTGCCGTCGCTGCCCATGGACTGTTCTGGCTCGGGATCCGACAACCAGGAGTGGGGAGCGTTGAGAGATCCGCGATTGTCCACGGGTAGAGAGGACTTGGGGGTGCTGATTCGGGTCTGCAGATATGGTGCAAAACAACGCTTCGGAGGCCGGCTTCAAGGGAGATGGACTGCCGTGAAGCTGCTGCTGCTATGATCGGCCAGAGAGAGAGAGGTGACGTAGAACCCTTGCTATATATATGAGGATTAACTGACGTCATATTTGACGTCATAGCAGACGTCATACTAGGACTTTTGACTGACCACGTTATGCTAGAACTTGACTGTCGTCAGGGGATGATCGGATTATGCGTGAGTGGCCTTCTGCTTGAAATATGGTCTGGAGACCTCACTTGTGTTATACTTAGTACATTAATTTGATTGATTGATTGATTGATTGATTGATTGAATGATTGATTGATTTATTCATTCATTCATTTTTATTTATTTATGTATTTATTTATTCATTAATTTATTCATTTATGTATTTATTTATTCATGTATTTATTTATGTATTTATGTATTTATTCATTTATTCATTTGTTTATTTTGGTGGGGGTCAAATCATAAGTAAATAGCATTGGATATTGAATTATTCCAAACAAAGAAGCCAGGACAAATCTCAGAGGCAAAAGTCCAGACATGTCGCCTATGAAATGATTGGTTACTATTATGCTTTACTGAACAAACACTCTACATACATAGCGTTATTCCTTTTCATATGGTTCATATACAAGTCATTTAAAATGTGATTCTTCCAATGAAGTTTTCCTGATGTTACATGTTTGTATACAGTACAGGTAACGTCACTCCTGAGCGACACCCTTCTCTCTCTCTGATCCTCTGCTCCTGATAAGGCAGCATGCAGAGAGGTCGATTGAGGTAGCTACGCGTCCTTCGCCTACAGAGAGAGGATGTACTACTCACGCATCTTTGTGCCTGTGTGTGTGTGTGTGTGTGTGTGTGTGTGTGTGTGTGTGTGCGTGTGTGTGCGTGCGTGCGCGTGGATGCGTGCATGTGTGTGTGTGTGTGTGTGCCCCAGCATCTGGTTGCCATCAGCCTGGGCTTTAGGCCTGCTGACAGTCAGGACCAGCTGGCTGACTGGACAACAGTAGAGTTGTACCAGAGCAGAAGCAGACGGAGGCTGGGTAGTGGCTGCCTGTGGGCCAAGAGGTCTCGAGTGTGGGAAAATATAATACACATCGTTCGTGATACAAAGTCGTTTTTTGTTCAATATTTTACAACAAGTCATAGGCTATTATGCATTCAGTATGGTACCACTTACAACATGTACTGTACAGCCTCAATTACGTTTTTTACGTTACGCCCCTTCTTACTCCTACTTCACAATGATTGATATTCCATACGCTTTCTTTACCGGAATGAGGCTGGCAGAGCTGGATTTAATGGCCTATGTGGAGTCTGGCAATGTAGGAACACTACAACATGTTGTTTGTGGTACAACATGAATCTTGATTAAGACAATGTTGATTAAATTAAGATTGACTTTATATTTATAAAAAAAAAAAAAAGAGTCCAGAACATGTATTGCCTTGTTGTGTTGTGGGTTTGCTCATTCATTCAATTTGTCATGCTGGTGGTGATAATTTAGTTTGTTGTGTATTAATTTATTTTGTCAGTCTTTATTGGCCAGACAGAATTCATGCAAATACTAAGTTAGAAAACGTACATCGTGCCCACAAGGTCACATTACTCTTGGAGCTAAGAAGTCTGGAAGAAGCATGTGTCATATTCAACGAGTGTTTCCCACACAATTAAAATCTACCGGTGCAGGATTGGGAAGGGGGGGGAAGGGGTTGTCTGGGGGTGAGTGCCTTTGACCGATTTTCGATAATATATTTGCCGAAATATTTTTCACAATACTGAATATCATACTTGCCCCCCCACAATTGTGCACGGTCTGCCTTGCTGCCAAGTCCAACCCTCATGTCACTGCTTTGCTTATTGTACATTGTACCTTTGCATGTGACAAATAACACTTTGAACTATTGTTATTTTTGTGGCTGCATTGTGGGGCTTTTATTTTGAAAAGAAAATGCACAATGCATTCAATGGGAGAAGTAAAGAAACTAAAGGAAGTGAACAGCATATCAACCTCTGTCCTGTATGTTATACATTATCTATCTATCTATCTATCTATCTAAAAAACACGATTTCAGACGGAAGCCCGTCTTTATTGTCACACGAACACACTACAACACATGCATGCGGCCACAACACACACTCATGCTGACGGTGGCCGGTGAAATATGTCCTCTGCATTTGACCCATCCAGGCTTGTCCTTTCCTCCAGGGGGGCAGGCCAGGAGCATGGGTCGCTTTTTCTTTCCAGCGCCCGGGGACCATCATTGGACCAATTCCAGATGTTGTCGTCACTGGTCGGATGACGATCTTCTGCATGTTTTTAGTGGGGGGTTATGTACGGAGGAACCCCCTGGGGGGTACGGGGAGAACATGCAAACTCCACACAGAAAGGCCCTTTCGACGAGATAGCCCACCTGGGCAGTGGGCACTGAAGATATGGGGGGGTCACAACTCCAGTGCCCACAGCGTCCCAGGCGAGAATCGAACTCAGGACCTTCTAGCTGTGAGGCGACAGCGCTACCGACTGCGCCACCGTACCCCGTATCTATCTATCTATCTATCTATCTATCTATCTATCTATCTATCTATCTATCTATCTATCTCTATATATAGATATATAGATATATAGATATATAGAGATATATAAACTTTATGTGTGGGAAACACTGATGGCAGATAAAGAACGAGCAGAAGCCAATCAGAATCTGCACAGAACCCGAAAAAGGTAGAGGACTCCCACATCCTGCACACTGACCAATGCCTTTGTAACTCCTCGTAACTCCTTTGTAACTCCTCGGTGATGTGTCTGTGACTGGCCCAGTTCCTCAGGACAAGCTCTCCCTCTGTGTAAAACTCCACCGCCATCATTTTGGATTATTGTGAAGGAGATTTGAATGTCTTTCACCATGGCTGCCTGCACAAGTGACTGGTGACTCAGTCAGTGCATCATTGTTACGGCCACCTTCCTCGTCATAATGGTCCCGGCAGACCAGACTGGACCGGGCCCGACCGCAGCACAGAGAGAACAAAGGCATGGCCTCTGGACACTGTGTTGTTCCCACACTTCCACTGCTAATCACAGAGAGAGAGAGAGAGAGAGAGAGAGAGAGAGAGAGAGAGATGGAGGAGAGAGAGAGGGAGACACACACACACACACACACACACACACACACACAAGACAAAATAGCTGCTCCAGTCGTCGCTTACATCAAAACAATATTTTGTGGAGGAAATTAAGTGTAACATAGCTACCACACCGGAGAATAATTCCAAGAGTGTAAACAGTAGAGTGGAGACCATTCCAAATTTAGAGTAAGTATCAAAAGGGAATATGTGGTAGGCTACTATATTCATTATGTTTATCTAAAAATAGTTAACACATTTTGTGCCCTCACACTCCTTTAAAGTTTTCGCCTTTGACCCGCCCGCACACCAGGCCCGGTCCTGTCTGGTTCAAGTTACATGGTGCATGTGCGGAGCTGCATGGGCCCTGTTTGTTGTGTCATGGGGTTTATTTCTTGTGGCTTTATGCGTGTTTGTTTTGTCTTTTCCTCTGTGTGTGTCCCCCAACTGCATGTGCAACAACAGAGTGCCATTGAAACAGATCCCTTGAGCCGTGAAGCAAAAAACAGAACGCTCAGAGGGGTTGCTGGGTAAAAAATTCCTCCAAGATCATGACTATAGGAAGTAGCAAATCAAAGGCATTTTTTTCTTAACATCAAAGTAAAGCTTGCAAACAGAGGCAACAATGTTAAGAAAGACTATAAATTGTACCTCGTCTGGCAAAAAAATAAACAATCTTTTGTCATTCTAAAATGCCAGTGGTGTTAAAACATAACTTTTGAAAGGTTTTCGCCAGACTCTGCGTTACTGTAATTTTCCAAAACGCTTGTGACATTTGCAGTGATCATGTATTGTGTCTTTAGAGGCGAGCCTGCGTGCCCCGGAGGTCTGAGGCTGTGACTCATGCTTCAAGCCTTTGCGCCTGTGACACGGAGAAAGGAAATCAGAGCCAGATGCCAACAGATATCCACAAGCACATGGCTCACGCGACAGAGCCTGCTCTAGTGTGTGTGTGTGTGTGTGTGTGTGTGTGTGTGTGTGTGTGTGTGTGTGTGTGTTTTCTGTGTCTCAAACAGCCAAAGACAAAGGATTCAGGTGCATCTCAAGTGATTTTCCTGTGGGCATTTCATGTCTGCATCTCGAAAAAACTTTTCCGTTTGCTATAAAGATCCCCCGTTAAGGACCAAAACAAGACAAAAACACACTCATCTGCACACACGTGACAGTCATTTGCAGTAAGGGCCATCAAGAGTTTTAATTGTTTATTTAGCAACCTATAATTTTGTCATGGTTTTTATAGAATTTCCAGAATTTGGCGAGGATGAACATATTTCAGCTAAAACAGATTTCACCAAACATGTTTTAAATTAGGAGAATTTGAGTGCTGGCACAGAGGCTTGTTTCCATCAGAAATATCTTAATATACTGTAGAAGCCTGCCAGTAAATCATTCAAAACCAAGCAACCAAACTGTGGATCTTTCACCATCTGCTTAGTAGTTGACTCAAATGAACTCAAAAGACCCAACTTCATAAAGTGCAGCGTTCACAGTTTTTACAATTCTCTCTCATTTTAATTCAAATAGTGGTTGTTTTTATGGTGTATCAGTTACCGTTTTTTCTTTGTTTTGTTGGAATCCGATTCTAGTTAAAAAAACAAAACTAATTGTAAATTATTAATAGACACTAACGCCAGAGGCAAACTAGATAGATTGAGCTTGACTGATGTCTATACCCAACTCATTCAACATACAGTAGTATTCTGGGCCACAGATGAACACAAAATAAATGGTACAATTTCTCAAGTGAAAGTAACATTGATGTAATTTGGCCAAGTTGTGCAATGTGAGTGATGTGGTTTTTCAGCACTGTAAAGTTTATAATATGTGTGAAAACATTTTGGAACCCCAGCTCATAAAACCATCAGGACTCAAACTAGTATTCTGTTACATCACCACGCGTCCATCTTGCTATGGAAAAAAAGACAGGTGATTGTAATCAATTAACAGCAGATTATAATTAAATGACAGCAACAGCCAATGGGCAGTGTATATGGTTAAGCTAAAGCAGCATATTGGTAGGAAATTCGTGTGATGGGAATAAATTAATAGTACAGCGATGTCAGATCAAACATTACAGCAGTAGTTGATGCCTCTCTGCTTGAAGGTGTGCTAATTAGTGAAATCACATAGTGTAGTATGGTTGGAAGGAAAACCTGCAGACCCACACCACTGGCCTAGTAGTCTCGCTGGCCAGCCTCCCCTCCCTTCCGTGAGAGGAGTCTGGCTGCACGGAAACACGCTGCTGGCATAAGCCCTCCCCTGCTTTACAGCTGCTCTCCCATTGGAGGTGTCGATTTCAGACACTGCCAGATTTCTGCCCGCTTAAGAAGCTCTGTCATTGGCTCCGACCATGTCAATCAGAGCGGCTTCTGCTCCCTCCTCCCTGTGTGTCGCTGCAAATAGTCCCCTGCCACCGCAAAGAAAACAACACTAACTAGCTAGCAAGCTAATGGCAGAAACCTACACGCTAGCTCGTTGCTACAGGCTGAAAATGGCAAGTTGGATTGTTGGAAACTATTTTCCAAGGGCACTGCCGCTAAACGCCGCACATCGCAATTCCAGAATGGTGACCAGCCCTGCCAGACTCCTCTCACGGAAGGGAGGGGAGGCTGGCCAGCGAGACTATACTGGCCTAGTGGTATGGGAGGTAGGGCTCTTCCGAATACCATTTTTTGGGGGAGCTTCGGTAGTCAATAGCCAATATTCTAAGCTTCGACTGGGGTTGGGGGGTGCTGACTTTTCCACATTCTCGGATGAGATGGCCGGTCAGAAGTACAGAAACAGCAGACTAGCTCCAACAAATTTAAGATTTGAGATTTCATCTGCCCTCATCTGTCTCACCCGACCCGACGCCAGCTCATCTTCCCCTAGGCTCGGGGCGGAGGCGAATTTCAGAAATGGGAAAGGGGAGTAGGTTGGGTTTAGGCATGAATAGTGATGATTGGTTGGGTTTGAGGAGTGATGATTGATTGGGTTTAGGCATGAGGAGTGATTGATTAAGGTTAGGTTAAAATATCAATGTAAGCCAATCACATGCAGAGTAGGGCGAGTCCCCTCTCTCCCCGGCATTTTAGAAATTCAAGTCTCGGACCTCGGTGACATACTCACACTCACCAATAAGGCGTTTTCTGTTGGTTTTTTGTCGGGACTCAGGAAGTGGTGTGACATTGCAATAAAATGGTAGCTAGTAAGGGTGTTGGCATATACAGTACGTGGGCGTATACCTTTTCCTTTAATGCCGACAACCAGGGTTCAATTCCCAGTGTTTTCAAAGTACAGTTCAACTGTCAATTAAGCCACATTTAAATTTTGAAAAAACATTTTTCTTATGACGAAACCATTTCTCTTTTTTTTTTCTTTTTTCCCCCCGATTTTTTATCCCATTTTTATCCCCCATTAGTGCTAATTTTAATTTATTTATCCTGGTTGCTGCTCCCCCCTCTGCCAATCTGGGGAGAGCCGAAACGTGCTTCCATGCTTCCTCCGAGACATGGGCAGTAGCCAGCCGCTTCTTTTCACCTGACAGGGGAAGCTTCACCGGTAGGACATAGCACGTGGGAGGATCACGCTATTCCAACGAGTTCCCCTCCCTCCAAACAGGCGCCCCGAACGACCAGAGGAGGGACCACATCAGTGACCAGGATATTGCATGTTTTGGTGTGGGGTTCCTATATGAAGGAAACCCCCAGGGGGCATGGGGAGAACATGCAAACTCCACACAGAAAGGCCCTTTTGACGACCCCACGAGGACATGCGGACGGGCACGCACTCCTTCACCGCTCACAGCGTCCCAGGTGGGAAACGAACCCAGGACCTTCTAGCTGTGAGGCGACAGCTCTACCACTGAGCCACCATGCCCCCTGAAACCATTTCTCTAACCGTAACTAAGTTGTTTTAGTTACCAAACCATAACAGTAACACAAGTTGTTTTATTTGCCTCTTGTGTTTTTCAATTTGTAGTGGAGGCACTTTTCCCCACCAGTCGTCTTCATTTCACGGAAAAATTTGGTTGCGGTGGAGGCAATTCTTTTTTAGGTTGTGCTCAAAATGGCAAAATCGTGTCCATATACTGTACACTAATCTATAGAATGCATTCATGACTATGTTTTGTGACTATTTCACGAACTGCCTTAAGAGCGTGTGGTTCAGCAAGATGTTTAACTCCTATAAATGTGCTAGTTGGCTGATCCTGCATCCCACCCACAGACAAGAGAGGACATAAAAAACATTGCCCTATGGGACTTAAGCCTATCAAATTAAAAGGACAAAAATAAATCTCCAAGGAAATTCAGCCTCTTGTATGGGGATTCTCCAGTAAGCACCATATGACACTAAAATACAGTATGGATCTGGCAAAGCCATATCCCAAGTGCATTAGCTGTAAATGACGCATCACTTCTCAGCTGCTTCTATTAAAAAATCAAAGGCTACTACATCTGGAGAACATGTACCAGAGGGGGATTATCTGAAATCCGCATCTGCCTCCAGAGAGCTATCGATCATTTGTTATTAATCAGAATAGGGAAGCAATCCATCATCGTATACTTGAAGACGCAATAACCAATCCATCTTTCGATGGCTGACACATAATCACACTACGTACTAAGGGTGGGAGAAGTCCTTATGATACGTGGCATGAGGATGCCAGAAATATGGCTGCAGGGTACTAATTCATGGGGCACATGTTATGAGGACGAATTTAAAAAAAGCTTGTCCTCATAAATTGACATAAACCACATCCTACATCAGTGTCTAGGTTGATTAAGCATTGTCGTAGATTGACTGATTGAGCGTTGATTGCATTATCTCAAATGAGCAGTAATACATGGCTGCTCGCAGTGCTACGCAGCTTTGCCCTACTCAGGAGCCACATTGACCAAAATCCAATCAAATCTTTGCAATCAAAAAAGTCCCTTTCCTCCTTTTATCTGTTTAGATTTTTTTTATTTTTATTTAAAGTAGGACTTAAAAGAGCCACAACTACCCATAAAGGAGACACATGTGGCTCTAGAGCCTCGAGTATCACTGCTCCAAAGCAATGGACCAAACATTTCTGTAATACATGATGATGTACCCTGCAAAACATGTGCCATAATTCAAACCTACTGTGGGGAAGTTAAACCATTTGTGTCTTTAAGATAGTTAGTCACCTGGGACATTAGTAACCTGATAGTGATCTGTCAGCGCGTAACAAGGGTTACAATGGGGGCGTTATGAATGAAAGCCAGAGGTAAACGCTTCCAGTTTGCAGTCACTGACCCACAGCACTACTGGTGGCTCACCTAATGCTTTTCAGTTTGACGTGAACCCTCATGTGAATAATGTTGTTTGCATTTTCCCCCACATTCTTTCCTGGACTACAGCACACAATGCGAAGGGTCAGTCAGCGTAGGTGCTGGGTGTGTCTGGGATCAATTAGATCGGATTTTGGACCCTATTTTCCTAACTTGACTAATTGGGACACATTTTTTAAGAATTGGTCCAGCTGAGCGTGATCGCTTCAGTCGGCAGCCACAAAACGGGCTGCAATGTAATCCGGCAGGGCAAGTGCGAGCCGTCAATGCGTCCCCTAAAAGTGCTTGATTTTGCCACTGACAGGCTCAGATCCTACTACTACGATGTGGATGCGTAGCTGTATGTATGTCCGTATGTCGGTAGGTGCAAGCAACGCACGCCTTTGCTCCGATTGCCTCCAAACTTTGCTGAAACACTTTTCAGGGATCTGGCATGAAACTGGCACGGGAAAAACAAAGGAAAGAAAAAATGCAACCATAGGGGGCATTACGGCCATAATGTGCGCACCATTGCTCTGATCGCCTTCAAAAGCGCATGCAGTGCCACCTACTGGCAAAACAAAAAGCGGTTTATCTCAAGAACCGTTCATCCGATTGACTTCAAACTTGGGGAGTGTGCTGCCGGGAACCTAGTCTCTCCCCAGACTCAAATATTATGTTGTATTGCTGTGCTCCGCATACTACATACGATACGATACGATACAACTTTATTGTCAGCTTACACTGAAATGAATACATAAGTGAGTCTGTACCACTTCACAGCCACTGCTGGTTTTTGAAGGCAGGTTGAAATTGAATGAGTGACAGGTCGTAGCACCGATGAGAGAGCGGTTCAAAAAAATGGGCTGCACCTCCCGTGTCGTCTGATCGCAAAGTCGTTACTGATTGGGGAAGACTGAATCCACCACTGGCCAATCACTGGCCAAGTGATTCCCTCCCATAATGTCAATCAGAGTGGCTTCCCCTCCCTCTTCCCTGTGTGTTGCTGTAAATAGTCCCCTGCCGCCTCAGGGAAAACAACAACGCTAACTAGCTAGCAAGCTAACGGCAGAAACCTACAAGCTAGCTCGTTGCTACACGCTGAAAACGACAAGTTGGATTGTTTGAAACTATTTTCCAAGGGTACTGCCGCTAAGCGCGGCCCATCGCAATCCTACTATGGAGACCTGCGGCGCCAGACTCCTCGGACGGAAGGGAGAGGAGGCTGGCCAGCGAGACTACCAGGAACCTGACGGAGTGCGGTGCCCAATTTTGGACAGTGGCATAGTCATAGCACCACCTACAGTATTGGCAGTAGTATCGACTTCAACCTTGGGGACTGCGCTGCTGGGAAGCGGACAGAGTGGGGTGCCCAAAGACAGCAGTGGGAATTGGCCAAGTAACCTACAGCTGGGGAGAAAACCGGGGGGAAATACATGATAAAAAACCTGTTGTTGCCTTTGAACAAATATCAAAGCAGCCATGACTTTCTCATGGTGAGAAGTTTGGACCTGCTGCTCTGGGCGTTACATGCTGTGCGCAATTACAGATGAAAATGATGTGTTTGGTTTAGTAAATCAATTCATTTGAATAATCACCTTCGTTTTTACGCCCAATTGTCTCTCTTCAAAATATGAAACATTCAAATTAGCTAATAATCTCCTGACAGGTGTCTACCCAATTTCCATGTGCGAATTGCTTGTGAGCACAGGTTAGTAGGTCACTTATTGGGCATGCAACTGCATAATTAATAGGGGTGGGGGAAAAAATCGATTCACCTAAGTATCGCGATTTTTAATGTCACGATTTTTTGGATCGATCTTTTATTCCAGAATCGATAATCGCAAAAAAAAAAAAAAAAAAAAAAAAATTTTTTTTTTTTTTTTTTTTTTTTTTTGTGCTTGCAGTCAGGCCACTCACTGAACAGCAGGCCAGGCGCCGCCTACTGGTTTACTAGTGGTTTTATTACTTTATTAGTTAGTCTGAAGTAATAATTACACTTCAGGGTTAAAGTGGGTGCATCTCATTGTAAAATTGGACTTCAAACGGCCCAAATCTGGCTTCAAACGGCCCAAATTTCACGCGCGTTGGCCCATATCGGCCTGGCCTGCTTGGTATCTAATGCCCGGCCTGAATTATGATCCCAGTCCGCCCCTGTTTTTAACTATATCGCCCAGCCCTACTCATGATATATAATATACAGTCTCTAGTGTATGATTCAACTTTTCCCATGTTCTAATCTAGTGTAAAAAAGCAAACAAACTGAAAAAAGAAAACAAAAAAAGAAACAAAAATCGCA
Source organism: Poromitra crassiceps (assembly GCF_964638095.1). Lineage (NCBI taxonomy): Eukaryota > Metazoa > Chordata > Actinopteri > Beryciformes > Melamphaidae > Poromitra > Poromitra crassiceps. Next base: position 32,081,028 of record NC_139635.1, on the reverse strand, counting down.
ATAAATCGTAATATCGAATCGCAATAATCGTAGAATCGCAATACTTAAGAATCGCAATATAAATCGAATCGGCACCCAAGAATCGTGATAGTATCGAATCGGGAGATAAGTGAATCGCCACAGCCCTAATAATTAACACCACCACAAACACTGATGGGGCCCGCAATGTTAAATACTGTAGGGCCCAAGTTACTGTTCTATTGGCAGAATGTGTCTTCGTAATAAATAACACTGATCAAAGATTCATATATTCACAACAAAGTATACAATTGTCTCGACAATTACACAAGCGGAGAAAAATAAACTGAACCCCTGTTTCATGGTCTACTGGTAAATACGAATGATTATCTTCAGAAAATGTTGACTTTTCTACACCCCACTGGCACAATATTAAACATTTTGGCATGTTTGCCTCTCTTTTTTTAGATGTAATCCCACTGAGGGTGACAGAGAGAATTTGCCTTCATAAAGTCTGAACAATGAGACTGAGCTGTCTTCACTCAGAGGTTGTATACACAGTGCAGGACTGATGGAGCACCCCCGGCTGCCTCTGTTTAAGTGCTTCCATATTGCCCGTTTCACTCTTACATTTTACATCTTGACCTTTGCCTTGCCAATTCACATAGCATTAAATACTGTGCAAGTTTAATGTTCACTGGCATCAGAACACAGCTAGAATAAAGTAACCCCATTCTCCTGTGTGTGTGTGCGTGTGTGTGCGTGTGTGTGTGTGTGCGCGTTGGCGCGTGTGCACGCTGCCAGAATTTCAGTGATTTATTGACTTTTTGCATGCTGCCAGCTGTACTGTTTATGCACTCCTTTGAGGTTTTCTCATATACATATTGTCTCATCGTCCATTGGCTGCGGAGGCAGCGACATATTGAAAGAGACCATAAAAGCAGACAAAATGCAAACCACTTAGCGTGAATGAGTGGAGCGCAGATGGACGCCCGGGGTCGACCGAGGAGGGAGGATAGCAACAACACATATTGTTACTAATGGACAAACGCAATCACGGGAGCACGTAAGGCATATTTTACATTTGGAAATAGGAGTTACGAGTCAACTCTTTGGTATCATTAAACTGACGTTAGCTAACCCTGCTGGCATGACACTTGAGTGAAACCTTAATGGTAGGCATTAAAGAGACATGAAGAGGCCCACGTGGCCGCACACTCACTTGATCTCCGCAGCTCGCTGCTCTATAGTTATCCTCTCCGCTCAGACGACACTTCAAAGAAGAGGACATCAGAGCGCCAGCGCCACAGATTCATCCTTAATTGGGAACAGGATGAATCGGAGCCACGCTGCTCCCATATAGCAGCTTGTTATGTGTCTGAGGACGTTTCTTTCTTTCTTTTTCAAGATCTCATTTGATGACCTGACACATTGCGTAGTAGTGTTTCTTTTTGCCAGATCCAGATGGTGCTGCTGAGCTGAAGCGTGGGGGCTTTTAGCAAAGCAATGCCCCCTTTGTAGCGTCACTGCAGCTGCCACAGTAGCGAGCGGCCCAAGCAGTCTAGAGGCATGATTACACTTAATCTGTAATACATTTGTCTTCCAGCAGCCTGCGTGAATAGCTCTGTGGAAGGGTGGGTGGGGCGGGGGGGGGGGGGTCGATACAGCATAGTATCACAATATTTTGTCTGACAATATCGATAGGCTACGCAAAGCCAAGTATCGCAATATTTTATTATATAAATTGTCAGGTGCATGCAACATTTATGACAGGTTTTGGTCAGTCTGTCTGCTTGACAATAGCATTTTGCTGCAATAAAAATGATTGAAGTCAGACTGGAAACTTTATCTTATTGGATGAAACAGATGTGGACAGTTTTTTTCCTTTTGGGACATAATTTGCAGTTGAAAAAAGGTAATAAATCGCAATATATAGGCTATATCGCAATATTTTTTAATATCGCAATGTATTGTTTGTGACCTGTTGTGCTAATATTGTATCGTGGTCCCTCTGGTGATTCCCACCCCTAGTTGTGCATGGATCCCTGTAGCTCTAGCTCAAGCATATACTGTGATGAAAACAGTCGGGCATGTTTTTTAATTGTAACATTACAAGATACCCGAAACACAAAACAAAGTCAAACAAATTGTACTAAAAATAAAACAAATTGTACTTCAGTTCAAATCAACACCTCCAATATACAATACAATGCCATCAGAGAGCAATGCCTCAGATGTATTTAAGCCTGATCAAGGTTGACACGTTCCCATGCTTGGCTTCACCTGCCGTAGCTGAAAACAAGCATTCCTGTGTTCTGATCACATATTGACATTTAGGCCCTGCTTGTGCAAGAATTTTGATTGTGAAACAATGTGTGAACTTTATTCATGAAACATGCTGTGCAAATGCTTATGACTATGACTAGGATTAACAGAGGATTATTATTTAAGTAATGATAGCCACACCTGTCTGTAGCTTGTTCAGAGTCCTTAAACTTCTCACGCTAAAACAATATCTTTGCCAACTTTCTGCCTTTAGCATCCAAAAATACACGTAGACAGCACAGACAGCCCAATCTTGAAATACATGTACAGTATATATTTTGGAAGCACAGGCAGTGTGTGGGGCAGTGGGACAAAGCCATCCTACCCTCATTCTGCCCTTTTCTGATAGACCCAACCTCGGGGAGTCATCTATTCATTGGTATGCATGTGAAGCGAATACACAGAAAATGAATAGGGCGTGTTGTGGATTATTATTATTATTATTAACTCATTGAATGCCATGGACGTCCTTCGACGTCCAATTAAATAGTGACGTAGAATGCCACGGACGTCCTTCGACGTCCAATGCGTTTTTTGACGGTGGGACGTCGATCAAAGCCTTCCGCAGCTCCTGTACAACTATAGTAGCTATTGGAGGTGTATAACCTATTTTACGGACTCATTAGGTGGCGACAGTGCTTGCTCGGTGCAGTCCAGATTAGAGACAGGTCCGAGAAACAGCCTAAAAGCCGTGGATCAAAGACAACCCGATGCATGCTCCCAGAGCCATTTGCTCTGTCGCGGGAGCTGACATTGGCTCCGAACAGGAGTCAATCCGCGCTCACAACTGAGCCCCTCTGTCCCTGTCTGTCTGTCTGTCTGTCTGTATAGTTTCTCCACCCGATTAGCAGACAGGAAAGCAGCCCCTGACGCCAAACCATTCAGCAATCCGGGTTGGCTCTTCCCTGCTGTGGCGCTGAGAGCCGACAGCAGCACACAAACGCAGCACTCCGAAAATATAATGGTTGCGTGAGGCTGTGTGCAGTGTGGGGAGGAGTTTACGGGGGGAGGGGGGGAGGGGGGTGGTGCACGCAGGGCATCACACAACAACTACGTCACTACATCAGAAAATATTATCTTCAGACTCAGTGAATGTGCTTGAAATGCTGCATTTCACAAAAGGCGGATTATCTCAGCTAATAATTTGAAAAGCCTGAAAACGCTGAAAACAACCTATCTTCTCCGGCTCATAACTAAAGAACGGAAAATGGTATCAATAAACTTTTTTTTGCTGATGATACAATAGAGCCAGCTCGTTCTTGTGCGTGTTCGGTGTTTACATAGTAATATCACACAATATTCTGTGGGCCTCGAGAAATCACTGAAAACGCTCTGAAAACTCTGGCACTGGGAGCATCCGTTCTCCAAAAGTGGCTGGCACTGAATGAGTTAAGCTCAAATGAATAGGGCTGGGCGATATGGCCGGAACCAGTATCGGAGCAAACACTTGAGTCTGAAAGACAATTTCAATCGGCCACAGAAGGTAATGCGAAAGAGGATGAGAAGATGCTACCCGTCTAGGACAAAATGTCAACCGTTACCTCTTCATCATGATCATGATCATCATCATCACAATTAACCAGGGCAACTTCAGCCCAGGACCACGTGCGTCTTGTGGCAACCAGGCGGCCTCATGCAACTCAAGCCCATTTGAAGAAGCGACATCTTTCAACAGCCTAAGTTTGGCACTGATGACATCACTGATGACATCATCGCTGATGATGACATCATCACTGTATACATCATCACCGTTATCCATTCCTGACTGACTGACTGAATGCCTGACTCACCCCAAAACACCTCCACGCACGTGCTGCACCGGCTGCGCAGAGTGCGGGTGTCGGTGCAGAAATGGCTCGCCTTCAATATCTGCTCGGGTAGGCATTTGATTGGCTGTACGTCGGACACGTGGTGGGCAAAATGGCTGACAGCTTTAGATTAGCTAACAAGCTAATGCTAAGCTACTGATGTTATCAGACATGATATACATAAAAAAAATATGAATCAGGGTTAGGGTTAGGGTTAGACCCATGGGTTTATACCCCGTTGTGGACCCCGAGCCGAGCACTTCCGGTAGGCGAGTAGATTCTTTAGGGTGAGCAGAATCCGTACCTACATGGGCAGTGTTAGTCATGATTTGGGGGCGGTGTCTGTTGGTCACGTTTTCATTGTGACATGATCAGTGACGACATCATCAGTGATGACATCATTGGTGACATCATCAGTGATGTCATAAATCCAATTGTGAGATCATCAGTGATGTCAGGAGAGGAGGATCAGGTTTTACAGAATGTCGGAAGAAATCCAGAAGGAGGCAGTAATGCAACAAGGATGCCAACTGCCATTAACACATTCAGTGCCACAGCGCTTCAGTAAAATTGTCTGGAGCCTGTGCCAGATTCACTTCCATTCAGTTGAAAACAGCTATAGAATTTTTTCTATTATGGCTATATTAACGGGGCTGGACTTTAATGAAAGATTGAACACTCCTGCTTCTTCCAAAGAAGAAATTTTGTTTCTAGACAGTTCCATTATGAAATTACAGCCTCTCAAAAAAGTGCACTTTCAATGGTTTTCTGTCGTTTTTTTTTACTTTCCAAGTTATAGGCCCTTTTATGAATACCTTTTGCACTCTAATTTCGACCACATTCACTGACTCTGGCTGGTGTTTTCTGATGTGGTGGCGTGTGGTGTGGTTTCTGTGAAGCCTGTGTGACACACACACCTCTCCCCCCCCCCCCCCCCCCCCCCCTCCCTCCCCCCTCTCCCCTCTCCACCTCTGAGCTGCGGGCTCCTCCCACACGCACAGTTTGTTTTCTCGTTTTTGCCCCGGACAGATCCCAGCGCGCATCATTTCCTTGATGGGCAAACGCGACTGAACGAAAAGGCATGGCCGTTCGGCTTCGGATGCTGCCTTTCTAGGAAATCGTGTGGAGATAGATAGAAGCATAAGAGCTCAGTTGTGAGCGCGGATGCAGCCGAGCCCACTCTCCGCTGTAGGCAGAGCAATATATACGGCGCTGGCAGAAAGCATGCATCGGTTTCCACTTTCTCCGCTGTCTCCTGTACAAAGTAAAGGATCTGAGGTGGGTGGAGCAGCTCCTGTGACGATGTTTAAGGTGGCGCCGTGTGATCCCTTGAAGGGATTCATGCTCACTGGCTAGGTACGACCTTAAACAGCAGAATTATGGAATAATATGAATTATGATTTTAGGACGTCCACAGACGTCCTTGGCACTCCTCGTTACTTTTTTTTAGGACGTCCACAGACGTCCTTGGCACTGAATGTGTTAAAGGAGAATTTCGGTTTTTTTGAACCTGGACCCATCTCCTGGCAATAATTATGATTTGGCCACTCACCCAGCGATGTCCGCGGCGTTTCTGGCCGTCCTAGCGTTGTTTTGAGATCAATAGCGTCCAAGTCAGTTGTAAAATGGAGCTGATTTGGGGCCAAGTGTGAGCCTGTCTTTCCTGCATCTAAATAGCAATTTTTATTCCCGTTTTCGCAACATATCGTCGTAATGTGATCCCTCAACATCATGATCCACCAGAGTGATATTTCGCCCCAGGCCATTTCCTGGAGTCTCCCAGGGATCAAATTGCCTCAAACGTGATCTCGGTCACCAAGTCTCGTAAAGTCCCGCGATACTTTCCTGCCGACTGGCCAACTACAGGTAGGACGCTTTGCGGTGGTGGTTTTAGCGTAACCTATGTGGGGTTTGGCATAACCTTCGTTATTTTTCGAATCCCACATAGGTTACGCCAAACCCCACATAGGTTACGCTAAAACCACCACCGCAAAGCGTCCTACCTGTAGTTGGCCAGTCGGCAGGAAAGTATCGCGGGACTTTACGAGACTTGGTGACCGAGATATATATGAATACGCCGCGGACATCGCTGGGTGAGTGGCCAAATCATAATTATTGCCAGGAGATGGATGGGTCCAGGTTAAAAAAAAAACGAAATTCTCCTTTAAACACCGGAGAAGAAGAAGAATCAGTGATGTCATAAATCAATTGTGACATCACCAGTCATGTCATATTGCTTTCAGAGTCTCCACCCTAGAAATCGTAGTGCGTCAGAGAGGGTGAGGGGGAGAGGAAAGAGAGAAAGAGGAAGGTACAGGATGTCGGGAAAAGTGGATGGATAAATCCAGAAGGAGGCAGTAATTTAACAGTCAATTCTGCCATAAAACACCACAGAAGAAGTAGCGCGTTAGATTAGTAGTATTACAAAAGAACAAATGGAGGGCACTAATGCTTTCCCTGGAAATGTGAACTAATGAGACATTCTGCCAATAAAACAAGTCGTCAGGTGTATAATGTACAGTAGCTCTGCATCACAAAAGCATGTGTCAGGGGATTGTACAAAGAACACACAAGTAGCAAGCAAACTAAAACACAAGGAAACAAAACAAAGCATAAGACACAGAATTGCACATCTAATATACGATTGGTTTCAAAATGGCATTTTCTGTGAAGCCACAGACCAGACAAGGCCTGAGGCATCTCCATTTGAAGGGAGACAGCAAAAACACCCTGATGCTATTTAGTTTAATTTTCCCAACACATGTGCATATTTATCTCCAATGGGAAGCAGCGGCGGCGGCGGCGGCAGTCGCGCCAAAAGTATCGTGTGGGACGGATTCAATCATGGCAGCGAAAGAAGGGGAGAGGAAGAGAGATGGGGGGATCCCTCCTCTTCATCAAAGAGGAGTGACATTTGGAACAAAGAGGCCAGTTATGTGAGGAGTTCTTTCTGGGACAGGCCGACTGACAGAGGCCAAATACTCCAGCCGCCAAGTCAACCGCCCACGTAGGGTGGGGTCACTCCCCGATGACTCATTCATACACACGGAAATGGCCACGCGCGCGCGCACGCACGCACACACACTCAACTTTCTCACACCTAAACATCTTTCTTGCTCCATCTCTCTCTCTCTCTCTCTCTCTCTCTCTCTCTCTCTCTCTCTCTCTCTCTCTCTCTCTCTCTCTCTCTCTCTCTCTCTCTCTCTCTCTCTCTCTCTCTCTCTCTCTCTCTCTCTCTCTCTCTCTCTCTCTCTCTCTCTCTCTCTCTCTCTCTCTCTCTCTCTCTCTCTCTCTCACACACCAAATCATGGTCTATTTTCTGGACATTACAGTACACATTAATTTCCTGGAGACTTACCCTAACCACCACTTGCCTGACCGATTGAAATTGTCTTTCCTAACCCTAGGTTGTTGTGTTTGACATCACACCTACCATTGCCATTCAGTTCAATGAGATTAACGTTAATTTAATTATTTAACATGATTTTGCATACATGAACCATATCGTGATATATAGTGACATTGAGAAAAATCCCTATAATTATCGGTATATCGGGGCAGTGGTGGCCCAACGACCGGAAGGTCGTCAGTTCAATCCCCAGGACCGGCAGGATCAATCTGGGTGGGGAAAGTGAAAAAGCCACGCTTGCCCCTCCCTCATTACCACCACTCAGGTGCCCTTGAGCAAGGCCCTTAACCCCAACCACTTCAGTGGAGCTGCTCAGTGGCCAGCAGATCAGACTGTGGTTATACTGGTCAGCTTCCAGGTATGAATGAAACAGGGCGCACCTGAAAAAGAGAGCATTGCTCTCAGTGAGTCTCCCTTGAATAAAGGTTTAAAAAAATATACGGTATATTTCAACTATATCGCCCAAGACCTAGTTGTAATTCTAGTGTGGTAGCCTATGAGCCTATGACAGAACCGCCAACCCCCCCCCCCCACACACACACACACACGCGCGCACACAAACGCATGCACACACACACACACACACACGCACACACACACACAGATACAGGTGAAAGTGTTGCCGGTGGCCCTGCCTGTCTGGCCATCTCTCCTGTCACTGATAGTGTGCGTAGACTGCCTTTGTTTTGACTTGTCGTCTGGGCAGCCTGCCAGGCCAAATAAGACTTTTTTTAATAGTTTGTTTCTACAGCCCTCCATTGTCAAATAGCATTTTATATTGCTGCTTGCAAAGGGCTCGTCAATATTTTGCCGTCCGTATAGTCACAGTATATTACACTAGCCAGACAAATAAACACCATTTATTGGAGTTTGTGTGGCTTTGGCATGATGGTGGATTAACTATTCCAGGATTTGCCCGAACAACCGGTGCGATCTGCAGGCAGAGGCATCGCATCTCGCCCTGGAACATCTCTGTATGCTGCTTTGTGCGTCACGAGCCCAGCGCCTTGCAAAAAGGGAAGTGATGAGATTCAGAATATACATCACTGTCGCTAGCTGAGCTAATGCTAATTTGATAACTTTGATAGAGCCGGCTGTTGCCTAGCAACATAATATTTGGCCATAAATAGAAACTAATGGACAAACATCGCCCAGGCTTGGCCGTCTTCCAAACACTACCTCTGGTTTCGACGACCATTTTTATGAATGATTAGTCTTTCGCTGGAAGTCCAGCAAAGATGAACTTTGCCACAATTTTATTGTTAACAGAAGCCTGAGTTATGCCCTGGAAAGGAAATCTAACACAGCCAAGGAAAATAATTGATTGTTTTTGCACCATAGCTACAGTGTTATCAGGCCATCTTGATAGCGGTGAAAATACAATAACTCAGTTTTTTATATTTAAGGACCGACGGTAATTTTAGGAATATGGTGTGTAAAATATACTTGGAGCAAAGAGCATGAGTTTTCAATGCAGAGACTTACTAAGAAAAGCAAGTCTTTGCCTGGGCCAAGCTTGTTTGTTTGTAACTTGGCCTTGAATGATTATTCTCTCATAGAAATGCAGAATTAGACCAGACCAGCACAGCCGGGTAATTCTCAAATTCGTGAAGGCCGCGTCCCTTTTTTGGGGACAACACAAGCCACTCGCCATTGACTTCAATGTAAAATAGCAGTACAAAAAGAATCTATAGAAAAAAGAACAGAATTGATTTTGTTTATAAATGACCCAATTTGACACCATGACATGACAATATATTTCAACTCAGTCGGCCATAGATACATCCACAAATAGTACTTTCCTTATATGAACGCTGTATCCAGTTTCAACCAGGTTACATGCATCGTCCACATTGACGGTGTCACCCCAACTTTATAAAAAATATATAGCTATCGCAAATCTTTTTTTATTATTATTGTTAGTGAAACTAACAACACAGCAACTCTTTGGCATATTGATATCAAATTAGACCATTTTAAATAGTTTGTTTTGAAGTGTTTTCGGCTTCTTGTACACAGTCTTTTCCTATGGTGGGTTTCCCCGTAAAAGGGGCGGTGGCCTTCGTGTTGGATGCTTGAAGACGCGGCACAGTTCTGGTCTATGGATGCACTTTGCCATAATTGCACTGAGGCAGAACTGTCAGGCGAGTTGACCGGAAAAGACGATATTTCGCGGGAAGAGTAAAGAGGAATTTTCACATCCTGGCTTCAGTATTACCAGCTCTTCTTGTTGGTCATGAAACAAACAACTGATTATTAAAGTTTCGGAGAGTCTCTTTAGATAGACGCGTGCTTAAAGCCAATGCAGCACAAATGCATTGATTTAAATGCACAGATTCACTCTTGATTGAGATGAGATCTCAGTGTAGATTTCAGCATTAAACAAGACTAGGCAAGCCTAGGTCCGGGTCTGGCTTAACTAGGCTTGCCATGCGTGGGTGTTTCGACAATGTGCGGAGTCAGTCAGTCAGTCATTTACTCAGTCAGTCAGTCAGTCAGTCAGTCAGTCAGTCAGTCACACACAGTCAGTCAGTCAGTCAGTCAGCCAGCCCCTGAGATGTTTCTTGGCTGGCCCATTCTGGATCCGCCAAAAATAACAGGATAGGACTGGGCTTAATCCATAGCTGTGAAACTGATCAAGACATCAACACATATTTAAAGGGTAGAACGTGGCACTGACACAGCCAGGGAATTATTAGATTCCCGCTGGACCACTACATTATGCACTCATGGCAGCATGGTAAAACCCTCGGGATGAAAGCGGCCCACCAAACGGCCTGCGTTACGTTATAATGAAATGAGATCAAATAAACGGGGCAGAGGCAGAGGAATTGCAACGGGATTGCGCGTGTTTGGCTAACGCCAACCAGATGTAGGGCACACTGTATGATGACTTATAGCATGGATTGTATGTATACCCACTCAGACAGGAAAGAGATGGCAGCTGTTAGCCATCAATGAGGAGGCGCACGCAGCCAACCCCAAACTATAGGCCCGCGCCGCGCCTACTCAAACACACATGAACGTATACACATGTTCGCAAACGTACAAGCGCCATGCGTCCAGATACACACGCATGGACACACACACACACACACACACACACACACACAGACACACACACACACACACACACACACACACACACACACACACACAGTCACAAAGTAATCCCTTTTATCTGGGTAATCCAATGTTTAATGTCAGGGCCCACCGTACGCCTACGGCCATCTTCAAGTACAGAGCTTCTGCCAAATAACATCAACATCCTGAAAATGACCGCCGCTCTGGCGTCATCGTTTTCTTTTCATAACATAGCCTACTGCCTGGTTATTTCAAGGCTCTGGGTGAGCCCGAAACCAGAAGTTTCCTCACTCCTCCTCTGTTGTTATTTAAGGAAAACTCCAGTGTCCCCCCCGATCCCCCGCTCTCGCGCACTCTCTCTCTCTCTCTCTCTCTCTCTCCCTCCCTCCCACTCTGTGCTTGTTACTGGGTGTGGTTTTCAAAAGCCAAACTTCTGTGAATGATGTAGGCTCTCTCTCTCTATAGTCATGAGCTTTGACTCAGTCCACACCCTTTAACTTAAAGAGAGTAGGGAGGAGGTGGAGCAAAGTGCTGGGAGCTAGCTGCAGTTTGAGCTTGGACTTGAGCTTGGAGACTTTTCTAGGCAGCATGTGTAGGATATGACCTGCGCTGCTGCGTTGCCTCTGTGCCGTGCTCTCTTTCCCGTTTGGATCTGTTCAATTTGGGCACATAGACACTTCTTGGGCGGTTGAATCTCCTCTTACAGACCCCTGAAAGTCCCTTTGGCGTGAGTATAAGAGCTATTTTTCTAATTCACTCAAAAGTTTCAGAAGTTTGTGAAGTGTGTGTGTGCGTGCGGTGGCTCTTGTAAGGCGGGGAGTGACAGAGACTGAGTTTGTATGTTCATTATTTGTTTTGGGAAAGTTGCACGAGATGTAAATGAATGAATGAATTTGAATTTACTGGATTTATCGGCTCCTTTTATTTACTCATGGCTCTGGCTCCAGAAAGTGTTATGGGTCTTGGCACAGTGTAACTGCTGCCTGATTCTCACCTGCCAGTCTGCATTGCATTGAAGATTGTGCTATGTCAATTTTGAATGACTTCAAAAAAAAAGTGGGATCCAAGACTGCTTGAAATAAATTTGCTCGCAGCACAATTTTTCACAAGAAATGTATTTTAGTGTAGCCTGAAAACCCTGATAAGTTTATTTAATAAATGTATTTATTTATTTATTTGTTTGTTTATTTGTTTATTTGTTTATTTGTTTATTTGTTTATTTCATCAAGTAGGACATAACAATACACATATTTTATGTGTGGGATCAAGATTTGACCAAGGTGTTCACCCGGCATGTTTAACAAACAAACAAACAAACAAACAAACAAAAAACAGTGAAGTCACAGTTATTAAGGTAAATGTGAAATATTACTGCATTTCCTGTAAAAAAAGAAAAGAAAATTGATTTCACATCAAATGACTGGGGAATCTGGGGAAAGGTTCATGTAGGCCTAATATGAGCTCAGACCAAGTCATCTTCTTTAACCTTTGTTACTGGACCAGTAAATAATACTCATCGACTGATAACTTTGAATTATGTGGTTTTTACAAAATATAGATTTAGGCTTTTTTTGTTGGACTATGTCCGCTTTAAGGCCGCTGAAAGTTATTTTGGTCATGTCAATCTAATCATCTCTTCCAACCAAATCTTTAATGATAATATTTGTGCACTGTAATACTTTACTTAAAAGTTATATTGTACCTAATACGTTCCAGCCCTACAGCACAAGTTTATCCCCCAACCCCAAAATGCTATAATGGCGCGTTGGTACTGCAAGTTTCCATTGTCCATAATTACAGCGGTATAATGGTTTCTCCACTCATCTCCTCTTCCCCTCCCCTCTATAAGAGACTCCTTTCTCCACCACTTGGGTTTGCGTTCCATCAGAATCGGTTACGCCGCGCACAACTGTGATCAACTCTGTGTCCAAAGCCAATTAGGATCAATCATGTTTAACTGTAAATGAGGCGGTTTTTCAACGCTAATTTGGCTAATTTTGAATAGCAATGAACCATGAAAGAAGGAAATGGGGGAAATACGTGAGAGCAAGGCTGTATACTGGGCAAATTACAGTGTTGGTGAATAGATTATGAAACTCAGACCATGTGTCTCTCTCTCTCTCTCTCTCTCTCTCTCTCTCTCTCTCTTCCTCTCCATATACGTTTAAATGTTGGCACAGATGGAGGAAGTAACCAGTCTTTTCCACCTGACATCACTCTCTGATTAGACAAACATGCGCACACACACACACACACACACACACACACACACACACTAGTAGTGCAAACCTGCAGTTCCTCAGTGCAAATTAAGCTGAAACACACCTGCCTTAATGGGTGAGTGTGAGCGTTTGGAGACGGAGTCCAGAGTTGATTTGCTTCCATTGACGAACTGCAGTGATGAGAACAGGGCTAGCAGTAGCATGTAGCAGTAGCATGTAGCAGTAGCATGTCGCTATGAAGAAATGCTCCTGCTGACAAGTGGAATATGTTGTCTGCAAAGATGCGTTTCAGTGCCTGGCTCTTTTGCAGATTTGTGCGCCATGTTTGACTTTGTATGCATAACTTTGTTGAATTTGTTCATTTTAATGTAAAGGTTGTTCTTTCTCTTTGAAGCCTGCATAGGGAAGTTTTTCTCCCATCGTGTCACTGACGTTCAAGTGATCGTGGATAAATAAAATCAAAAAATCTAAATCAGTTTTGTCTACTACAGTAACAATTTGTTAGTAGACAAAACTGATTTAGATTTGAACAATATTCATCTATATTTTTCATCTATGACCAGAATAGCTGAAGGGAAAATACTATAGGCCTATGTTAATTTTAGTTACCGTTATCTGCAACCCTGTTACTCAAATTCACTTGTCGGTGTAATATAATAAACATAGTGACACAGTGTCCTGTCCAAGGCTTAAGCGTGATCCAATTTGACTGACATAAAGATATGTCACTCTACATGGTAGATATCCAGCAACGTGATTTTCATAAAGGCTCTCCAAATACACATTTCCATAAAGTCTTCAGGTGTAATGTCATGAGAATGTTTTACAGTTCATGTTGATCAACACCAGTTCTAAAATGTATAGCAAGTTATATTTACATTCAGCCATTTGACATTTTGACAGTTAGAATCCAACAGGAACGCGCCCGATGATAGGCCTTTTTTGCATCAGTGGGGCTCTTTCGAACCTCCTTTTTTTAATCCATCCTTTTGCTTATTATTGTTGAACCGCACCTGAGCCAAACCTTCTATATCAAGTACAGAAATCGCTCACTTCAAGTGTGTTTGTGTCTCAGTGAACATGTCAACACCACCCACTTGCTCTATTTGATATATGAGCAGTATGATTACAATATTACAGAATTTCACCTACATCCTTTTATAATAAAAAAAAGACTTTAAAATTAGTAATTCAGCCTATACCACTTTTAGCTTCAAATATATAAAAAACAATGATATTTTCCATTATTTTTGTATTATACGTAATGAAAAGTATAAAAAGTGCCTTTCAACGCATCCTAGATTAGATTTCTTTAAATAAAAACAGTACTAGTACAGTGTTTTTGCAGCATTTCTGCTGTTGCTGTATTTCAGTGCTGTGATTCAAAACAACACATTGACATCAGCAAGGTGCTCTGAGGACAAGTCAGGCAAGGAAGGGAGGGAGAGCGAGGGAGGGAGAGCGACATAGACAACGAATGGGATCAGCGGGAGAGACACCAGACAGAAAATGAGGAGAGAGTCCACGCACCAAGGCTGAAGAACGGGGAGGTAGGGGGGGGGGGAGGAAAACAAAGATGAAAGGCTAGGCAGAGATGGAGTGTTGGAAGAGTGTGAGAGGATTTGTTCGCCTCAGTCTTGTTTACAGGAAGTTCTTTTAAAGTTCCACAGATGGCTGCATTCACAGAAAGGCTTTTTATTGCATTTTTCCGAGCCCCATAAACTCCCCCAATTCTGCTATACCTTCATTTATGTGTGGGAAAGTATGATTGCTGCTGCTTGGCTCAGAGATCGTCTCGTGTTGATGAGTTTTCATCGGCGGTGGGGTGGGTGTGGGGGGGAAGGGGACTGCGTGCTCGCCACAGGTTGGCTGCCTACCGTCATCACCTTTTGATCAATTATTACTGCCTTGGCAATGTGTTGGGGCTGTCTACTGTGTGTGTGTGTGTGTGTGTGTGTGTGTGTGTGTGTGTGTGTGTGTGTGTGTGTGTGTGTGTGTGTGTGTGTGTGTGTGTGTGTGTGTGTGTGTGTGTGTGTGTGTGTGTGTGTGTGTGTGTGTGTGTGTGTGTGGGGAGGGGGTGGGTGGCAGGGCAGATACTGTATGTATGTGTGCATGTATGTGTTTTCCATCAAGGACTTTTTAACACCCAATAAGAAAAACTAATTTAATCTCCTTCCTGACCGACTTCCACACTAAAACGTACACTTCCACACACACCTAACCAGACCACGGCAAAACCTTATTTGAATTCTAGTTGATGATGATAATTCATATGATTCAACATACTCCAAATACTTTTAACACTCCATCTAAAAGTCAATCATCATCATCATCAACAACATGCTAAATCAAGCATTCACTATGCTTTTCTACCGAATGTTCAAAGTGCATTTAAATCTGTTTTTTAACTGTTTTAAAAATATTTCTCAGTGTTCTTTAAAATCAGGTTTTGAATTCTGTTGCAAAAACACACAAATCCAGACTCTGCACTCATTAATGCACTGTTCTGAGTGGCCTCATGATAATGAGACTCTGGTCTGATTGGCCGCCTGATTGGCCGCCTGATGGCTGGGTGGGTGGGGGCGTGCAGACGTGGGGAAAACTCCAAAACCAACATGGCAGCTTCTTGTAGAAAACTCTGTGACAGAACATGTAAAAGCAAATTGCAAATATGCAAATAGCTTCTGTTGTGACATCACAACAGGTCCCAAATTTGGAGGATAACAAAAGTATGTATGGGCAAGGAAAAACATGTTTGTCATAATATTCACAATTCATATTTTTCCCCAAGGCCTAATTCAGCAAAATAGTCGAAAATGAACATGTTGAAACATGTCGTTCCTTTGAATGAATAAGACAAGAGTGTATTAAAAAGAACAACTGCGGTTAAAGTGAACTTTTCCCACTCTCCTATATGATTCTTTTTTATAGCACACTGAAGCAACTTCGGTAACCAACCTAATCGAGGCCAGAAAAAGAAACCAGAGCGCTCGCTCAGTATTTCTGATCGCCTCCTTTGCTGAAGTACAGTAGACCTTCATAGTTAAAGGGTCTGTTTGGTCCCAGGCACCCAAAGCATTCATTTGGTCGTCCAGTCCTGGCCTGGCGCAAGACTCCCAGTCCACAGAGGACACTTTAAAAAGCAGAGAGGGCTCACGTTCCCCCGGTACCATGTTGAGAAGTAAATAAAGTTAAGGGCTCCTTAAAGCCTGTTTTGCCTTCAGATTTGCTGCGACGCAGGTCTGCAAGAGATTTAGTGGGCGAGGAGGTTCTGTAGAAGTGATTTGCCTTACCCAGCCAAACCTCAACACCATTATTTTTTGTTGATTTCTTTCACAGGCAAATGTAAACCATCCTATGGTTTGTAATTAATACCTTTAGGCAGATTTTTCTCGTTTGTTCTACACATGATGTTGATGAGGGAGAGCTAATTTGGAAAAAAGACATATTATAGGTTTTGTTTGGATAGTTTAAGGCCAGAAATCTATAAACTAGTGCCAGTGGAGCCATTAAACATCTCATCATGAAATCAATATGTTCCATTTGGGCTACAGACATAATGAGATATCTGTCTATAATGACTACTCTCTTAACTTTTGATTTATTTAATCAATAATAAGTACGGAAGAGAAAATGATAGTTGTTCCCTACCAGACGGGCAGTTTTCAGCTGTTTGTTCTATTGAAATATTCCTGTAATTGCGAGATTTATTGTGTTCTTCAGATGGTTCATATTTGGACTAAACATACCACCATGAAAAGTCATGAGACAGTCAAGCACGATATGATTAATGAACAGCCGTTTCAAACTTCTGTTGATCCTTTGTCATGGAGGGAAACCAGAACCTATGAATCTTCCTCTTTAATTAGCGGGCAGCTCTGAATATCCTCATTACGATAACTGAAACCATGTAATGTACAAAACAAATAAAGCGTTGCCTGCTAACCTTTCATATTCAAGGTTTTTTAGATGGGTTTTAGTATATAGGGCCCGAACGATACTGGATTTTTGGGGCCGATGCTGATACCGATATTATGGAATAAAAAAAAATCGTATATATATATACTGTATATATATATATATATATATATATATATATATATACACACACACACACACACACACGCTGACACACACAGGGTGTGTGTGTGTGTGTACCTTTTTTGTAATGATCCTTCAAATATGAATGCTGCATGATTAAAAGAAAATATTGGCACAATATTGGATATCGATATATGTGTGATAGGGCTATATGGGTGGAGCAAACATACAGTATGGGTCATGCTGTAGTTCAGAATGTGTTGGCTGTATCAGCAGCAACAGGTCAAACTGGGTTACAGAGCAGTGTGTTATTACAATCTGGGTTAGTTTGGATACAGTGGCTCTCTGTGTCTTAGAGCTCGCCTGGAGTCTTCAAGTGATTTGGCCTTGGCCTGGTGACACTGAGCTCATAGGCTTGGTACACTAAAGTGGAAACAGGCAAACCGGGGTTTACTCAAAAGACTGACAGTGTGTAAAGTGGTATGGCACTGACATTCAACCCCCAAACAACATTTTGGTGATTCATTGTGCCCTCATTTTACTGACAGAATTTATTTGTCAGCAACGGTTCAAAACAACTGGCGTTATGGTGAATTATCATCCCCTCCTAGAAACCTCTGTGGAAAAGCAGCTACTGGCTGGCTATCCAACCTGCAATCTCTCTCCGTCTCTGAGGGCCTTCTGTTTTCTCCAGCTGAAGTTCTCACTGTCTGCCCATACGTCATGTCTGACCACCCTCCCTGCCCACTTCCTGTGTCTGTATTTCTCTCTTTTCCTCTGTCTGTGTCTGTCTCTCTCTCTCTCTCTCTGTCACACCATCTCTCCCTCTTCCTGTCTGTCACTCTGCAGAACATGCTGCAGGCACACAGCCAGTGTTATCTGTAACCTCGGCTTGGGAAACCCTCCCACACGCTCACAAAAGCGCAATGCCTCCTTTGTCCACCGCAGGGCTTCTCCGCCCTGACGCGGACACAAAAGTGGCGTCAGCGCGCGAGCCGCGCCAAGCTCTGGAGTGACGCCACCTGTGTTGACAAGGGATCAGCTTCTGACTCCAGAGCCAAAGCCTGAACATTACAGGGGAAGTGGCAAAACAGACCACCGGCCAGTGGTGACGTTGTACTCAAGTAGAAAGTACTTGAGTAGTTTTGGGGATTTTTTTTTTTTTTTTTTTTTTACTTTTTACAGTATTTTTATAATGCTATAATTTTACTGTCACTTAAGTAATTGAAATACTATACTGTATATTCTACTTAAGTGCTTTTAAATGTACACTGAGCAAATGAGTACATTTAAATCAATTAGGGCGCCCAAACTGGTGGCTCATTAGGGCAGTGGTCAATTAATTAAATTGGCTCAAGACTGGACAATTGAATTAGACAGGTGTAGACGATCCACAAAATAGTAATGATCCCCATATTCGTTCAGAAATCTGTTTCATTTGACACTGCTGCTAGCATAGCAAAATTGACGTTTGTGATTATGATATTGCTGCTCCTAGCAGCTCAGTCTGGCAAAGGAGAGAATCGCCAAACTGAGCATCCCTGGCCACATATGAATGAGCTGTTCAGTATGAAAGGCAAGACAGACAAAGACAGGGACAGCTTACAGTAGGTAGGCTACTGTAACACTACATGTGCTGGATGTGTGAAATGTAATTATTGGGGTAAATAATTAAAATAGATTTTTTTTTTAAAGTAATGCAAATGTACTTTTACTTGAGTATTTTTAAATGGGCTACTTTTTTTACGCTTACTGAAGTAATTTCCTGGACTAGTAATTTAACTTTTACTTGAGTTACTTTTCACTAAAGTAACAGTACTTGAGTAGGATTTGTCAGTACTCTTTCCACCTCCGAGTACGGGTTAGTGAAAAGCAGGCCGAGCGGGGATAAACCAATCATTCTCGAGCCCCACACAGACCCCGGCCAATGACGTCGGCCCTGGCCTGCCCCCAAAAGAGACGTCTAGCCAAAATACAGCCCAGCTGATGCCGCTGAAATCACTGGGTAATCACAAGAGAAGGGCCATTGGCTGGCAATCCTCTGGAGAGTCAAAGGTAAACTTTAGAGACTGAAACTCTAGAGATTGTTTGGCAGACAGAGAAGGCTGCCATCCACGAGCCCAGTCTGTGAGGCGAGTGTTAGGTTAATGCATCCCCACACTGCACAGGCTGCTTGCTGCCAGTATTTGGGTGCCTCGGGATTGGAAGTGATTTAAGGCAGGCCGCCACACTTCTCTGCGTATTTCAAAGACTTCTCTCTGCGAGATGGAAGTATGGCAGGACAGGGCAATTTTCCACTTATAGCTGTCATTTTAAAGAACACGATAGCACTTGCTGATATAGCGATTCAGTTATTATTTTCTGCTAGAGCCCAGCAGATGGGTTTTAGACTCTGTCTGTCTGTCTCAGCTGCTTTTTCTTTTCCTTTTCTGAGGCCCTTCAGTGAAAGAGTCGAGTGTGATGAATGCAGTGGTAGCAGGTTTAGGGTGCAGAGCCTCTCGGGTTCATGAGTCACAGCTTGAAACATGGGCTGTTTGACACAGATGGATTTCTTTTTGTTTTGTTTCCATAACGATGCAGCTTATCTCAGATCAACACTTGCCTTTTGTCCTGAAAATGACTAATGGCTGATGTATTTACTGTATAGATGCACCGATGCCACTTTACCACACTAGGATTATCGGCCCCTTCTTCGGGGGCGATATCCTAGGCTTGCCCACTGCTCACACAGCTCAGCTGCTCCGCGGCCTCGCCCGCAGCTCGGCTGCTGCGTGCCCTCGCCTGCTCTATTGGCATCCGCAGAGCACAATCGTCGGTCACTGATGATGTCACAATGCCTATGACATCACTGGTGATGTCATAATGCCTATGACGACATCAGTGCCTATGACATCATCAGTGATGTCATAAGATGATTTTGGTCAATAATGATGTCATTGATGACATCACTGATGATGTCATAGACATTGTGACATCATCAGTGGGACAAAAATGTTAAACAACCAGCAGACAGATATTGCCCACTTGCTCCCTTTTATATAAAAAAAAAAGCAGGATTGGAAGTGGTAACATGGGAAACCCCCAAATATAACACTAAAATATCTCCAAAACTAAGGACATGTTGAGTTAGCTAACTGCTAACGTTACTAGCTCACTACTAGCCTACTACTTACTAGCACTGTTTCATGTTATGTTGCGGTGGGTTTTTGGCCCAGCGCAAGCTATGAATGGATCAGAACGTGGATCGGCGATGTCAGTCCGATATGAATTACCGGTACATCAGTATCGACACCTGATTCCAATATCCCATCTCTACTCTGCTGTTTCATCTTGTGAACGTTTAAATAATTCATTTTGAATTCTGCAATCTTTTATTTATTTATTTGACAGCCTTCGCCCTTTCAGTCTCGGCTGTGGAGAGAGAGAGACACACACACACACACACACACACACACACACACACACACAGATAGATAGATGCATACAGTACATACATACAGAGAGAGTGAATGGCAGAAAGTGAGAGAGAGAAGAGAAAAAATAAAGTGGAGTGTGAGTGGAGGGCCTTAGTCATGTACTTCCTGCTGTTATTGAGTAGCTCAGGCGGTCTGGAGCTCGGCCAGTTCGAGCAGCCACAGGCGAGGAGCGAACAAGCTTGAGTCTATAGTGGGTTTAGACTGTATTCTGATATACATGTGATTCATCTGATTCTCTTTCAGACACCCTTTGACTTCTGTTTTTCAGCCTAGATAGAATCCGTGTGGCCCCTTTGGTTATTTTAGTGACCAAAGAAAGTCCTGTCGACAGATTCACAGCCTACAGTAACAGGTTCCTCAGTCTCACCAGCGTTCATGCATTACTGTGGTATTGTGCCTATAGAAACGGCATAGTGCTGGCTTTTAACACACACACACACACACACACACAGAGGGAGAGGAAAACAGAGCTGGAGACAGGCAGACAGCGCTAAGCTATTGCGTTACCATGATGACCTGTCACAGCCAAGCACAGAAACAGAATAGCTCGGGGCTATTATTGTCAGCCAGCTGTGAATTCAGACAAAAGTGACGGATGACGAGAAACTGTGCCAGGATAGTGAGGTGCTGTGGCTTGCAAACCGCACAAAGGAGACACACATCGATACCTTTCTTGTGTGGAGTTTGCGTGTTCTCCCCGTGCTCCCCTGGGGTTTCCTCCATATAACAACGATATGGACCCCCGCTAAAAACATGCAGAAGATCATCATCTGAACAGTGGTGGTTAGACGTTGGTCTGGCCTGAACCATGGAGGAGGACGAGCCAGCATGGGTCAAATGCAGAGGACAAATTTCACGGCGCCTCCAATTGGATGTGTGTGTGTGTGTACTGGCTGCCGTGCACGTGTGTGTGTATTGGCTGTGTGTGTACTGGCTGCCGTGCACGTGTGTGTGTACTGGCTGCCGTGCACGTGTGTGTGTTCTGGCTGCCGTGCACGTGTGTGTGTGTGTACTGGCTGCCGTGCACATGTGTGTGTACTGGCTGTGTGGTGACGAAATAAACACGGGGTTTGTCCGTCCGGTTTCTTTCTTTTCTTTTCTTTCTTTTACCAAAGGCGTCCGGGTAGTGCAGCGGTAGGTTCCCTGCCTACTACCATGAGGGTCGCAGGTTCTAGTCCACGTGTGACCTCCGGATTGGTCGGACGTCCATGCAGGCACAATTGGCCTGGTCGTTGCACTAGCGCCTCCTCTGGTCAGTCTGGGTATCTGTTCGGGGGGAGGGGAACTTGGGGGAATAGCGCCATCCTCGCACGCGCTACCTGCCGGTGAAAATCCTCGCTGTCAGGTGAAAAGAAGCGGCTGGCGACTGTGTCGGAGGAAGCATGTGCTAGTCTACAACTCATGACAGCAGGTGAAATTGGCAAAGTACGATTAGGAAGAAAATGTGAGGGGAAATTTCAGAGAAAATCCACTATATAAGTCCACTATAAGCTTTGGCAGATATGGGAAAAGTACTTTACTTAAGTGGAAGTACAGTTACTTGTGTAAAAAAAAAGTAAAAGTACAAGTGAATCAACTTAATTAATTAAGTTAATTCAAGTAAAAGTAAAATAAATCTTGCATCTCCGGACGGACAGACACACACACACACACACACACACACACACACACACACACACACACACACACACACACACACATACAAAAAATAAGGTAGTAGGATTTGAAGACTATTACACATCCCCTCCAAACATGTTTTAAGATGTATAAAGACTATATACGTTGATTAATAATTTGTGTGATATAGTTTTTCTACAAAAAAAGCTGCACATGTGTGAAAGCTGGGAGAGCATGAGATGAGAGAGACAGACAAGGTTACATCGTCAGGCTAAAGTAACTAACCTGTTTCGAAAATGTGAGTAGTCCACTTTCTACTCAGTAGAAACTACTGATTTAAAAAAAAAGTTAAAAGTTGTCAGAAAAATAAATACTCAGTAAAGTACAGATACTTAGTTACTTCCCATCTCTGGGCTTCAGTGTTCATTATGCAACTCCAATGGAATCAAAAATGTTTGTTTGGTTGCTGCATTTTAGTGCAGATACATTTGTCACCTCAAAAAATTACAGAAAAGGGTCAGGATGAACTGAAGGCAATATTATTTACATGATCGTTAATCAGCTTCTGCTGCATTACTTTTATTATGTAATGTATTGCTTGTAAGGTTTGTAAGATGAAAAGAGTGTGTGTGTGTGTGTGTGTGTTTGACTGTGTGTGTCCAGCCTTCAACCGACTCAAATAACCACTTCAAATGAACCGCTTTACAAACCCCAACCACCCAATTTGCTCTCCACGTAGATTAAAGCAAACTCCCCAAAATGAATGAATGGATTGACATTATTAACGGAGCGAGTTGTGGCCAGCAGCGGCACAAACAGTTAACCACGCATACGGCTGTCAGCGGTACAGGAAGGCTGCTGTTTATTCTGGATTGGTCGCTCAGATTTCCTGTTCCACCAAACTGTGTTGAGATAAATATTTGGAAAGGCCAGCCATGCTCAGCCCTCAAACTCCGGTTTTTGGAACACAAAATCAGAGAGAAGTTCTGCAGCGTCTCCCCAAATCACGTTTTCACCGCCTCCACTTCCCCTCTGTTACCTGGAAAAGGAGGCTGTGGTGGTTGTCATCTTACTTGTTATTACAATAGTGGAGAAAGGGAAGATCGCCTATCAAACGCTGTGTCAGACAAAGGAGTGCTTTCTCTCAGTAGCTATGGATTTTGATAATACTTTTAATACTATTAGAGCACATTCACTGGGGTGAGCGTGTCATGACGTGACGTCTCGTCTTTGTTGCTGCACTGCATCAGCTTTCTTCTGCACCTCACGAGAAAGGAGGACACATCTCTACTGACAAATGAACAAATGTAGCTTCCAGCTGCAAGTATCATTCTCATCAGGACAATACATTTATTTTAATATCATGGGAAACCTACTGACTTTTATACATTTTCAACTGTGCATCCAGAAGCAGATATGCTTCCTTTTATCAATAATGAGTAAATAGGTGAACTTTTAATGGCTGAATCAGGGCAATACAAAAAAAAAAAAAAAAAAAAAAAAAAAAAAATCTGATGACCTTCAACAGAATTCACTTCCTAAAACATCAGACGCATGAAAACTATTGGTCAATCAATCAAAAAATAATTGCATGCAACTTAACCAAGAGAGGAATTGAAAGGAAGCGAACAAGGGTGTGCTCAGGATTACTGCTGACGTCTATCTGGTCTCTATATGACCAGATATCCAGGGATATAATGCTAGTTACCATACACTCAATACAGACTCATACTACAGTAGTCTACACTGTAGACTCACACTGTGAACAGAAAGTGTTGTTCTTGGGGCAAATGTTGAAGTGTGCTAGGTAACAGAGGGAAGGGCTAGTTGGTGATAAGGTTTCAAAATGCAGCTCACTGTTTCAGTCCTGTACACTACAGTCCAGGAATTGCCCCCCAAGCTATGCGCATCACAGAGGCCATTTACACCTGGCACTAACAAACATTTTCTGTGATCAGATTGCAATCGGATAGTGCTTGACAACTTGAAAGTACAGGTGTAAAGACACATTGAGGACGGATTACGATCTGATCGGCCAAACCACCTCTGGAGGCAAACCACCTCTGGAGGTGGTCAGGGACGCATTGTGACCACATTGTGTCCTCGCAATCCACATACACAACAGTCACCGCTGTTTTTCTGCTGCTCTGCTATGGAGCTTCCCTGATCTGATCGCAATGTGGATGCTGGAGACACATTAATACCAGGTGTAAATGTAATCAGGTTGATGAGCTCAAGCACTATCCGATTTGCAATCTGATCAGAGAAAACGAAATGTTAGTGCCAGGTGTAAATGGCCTCACAGATAACTGGCTCCTCTTGTGCTCAAAGCAGTCAAAGTGTGAGGCACATATGAAGTACTGCAAGTGGGCCACAAGTACCTGCCTCCCAACACTCCCGATTTTTGCGCGAGTCTCCCTATTTTTAGCTGCGAATTGCAGCTCTACAAGTCACTCTGTTGCTTGGTTGGTTGGTTGTTGGTTGGTTGGTTGGTTGGTTGGTTGGTTGGTTGGTTGGTCGGTCGGTCGGTCCACATACTGTATAACGCCACAGTTTTTGCTGAAATTTGGCATGGAGGTCAAGTGTAAAGGTGTGTGTTTGTGTTCATGCCAATTGGCTGAAAGGGGGTCAAATTTCAAAATGCAGGGTGGCAGAGGCAGAGTAGGTCCCTGCCATCCATCCGGCATTTCAGAAATTTGCAGATGTGGTCGCAGCTAATTTGCACTTGTTAAGCCGTTCTCCCGTTACACTCCCGTCCCGATTGTTAATTTCTCCAGTTACTGTCTTTCAGAGGCTCCATTTTAAAGCCAGGGAGGAGTGTCTGGTTATATGGAAACCTAAGGCATCCATTGGTAGCAACCATGTCGCGTTAGCTTGTTGGGAATTAAGGGGGCTAAATAACCTTCCAAAGTTAGGCCAAATTTGTGTGAGGGAACAAATCTTTTCCAAGGGGTCCCTTGACTTCTCTCCTTTAGATATCTGAATGAAAATGGGTTCTATGGTACTAATGAGTCTCACAGCCTATGATGTTGGCGGGTATGTGCAGTATAAAATGTTTTTATTTGTAGGCCTAAAAGTATGAAATTGTATTTATGATTATATATTTGCATTAAAAAAGTAATCAGAACTAATGAAACAAAGCAATGGGATTTAAATAATGTGTTATTCTTATTCAATAAAAAATACATAGGCTATAGGGAAATAGTTTGTCTCGTGTGTTGATCAGAGGTGGGATTAAATTTCAAAATGGGCGGCGGCACTCTTATGTTTGGGAATGTAAAGAATTACACCAAGCTAAGCTCTTGTGTCAATCAACACCTGCATGGTATGACTTTAGATTCTCCAACTTTTCAAATGGTTTCATCATTTGGTGTTGTAACAACATTTCTAGTTGTGTGTCTTCAGGAAGAAAAGGTGCAGCCACTTTTAATGACTTGTGACCGACCGTACCTGAAACCCACATGCAGTCAAGCAGCACTCCCAAACAGACACTCACTTGCACGCGCACAACTGATTGCTCTCACACACACACACACACACTCACTCACAACTGCCTAAATACCGGTCTGTTTGTCCAGGTGCATCGGCGAAAGAAATTCCGCCAACTCCACTCACAAGTGTGGTGTTTGTGTGGGTGTGCATGTGTTAACATTTAAGTGTGTGTGTGTGTGTGTGTGTGTGTGTGTGTGTATATGTGTATGTGTGTGTGTGCGTGCGTGTGCGTGTGCGTGTGTGTGTGTGTGTGTGTTGTACTGGCTGTGTGTTGTACTGGCCGTGTGTTCTCTCGTAATTACATAGTGATGAGGGAGTGAATGTGTTCTGCCACACTGATGTATGCTCAGATAGACACATGCAGTCTGCACTTCTGTCTCTCTCTCTCTTTGTCTACACATTCTACCTCCCTTGCCCGCTCTTTCAGTCTGTCCGTCCGTCAGTCTTTCCCTCTCCACCGCATGCATCTTTCTCTTATTTTCTGCATGAATATAGATCTCTGACTCTCTCTCTGTCTGTCTCTTCTTCGTCTGTCTGTCTGTCTGTCTGTCTGTCTGTCTGTCTGTCTGTCTCCTCACACAGGATATGGTTGGTTTAGCTGGCGGGATTCCTGGCAGAGTGATTTGATTGTGATGTTATGTAAATCACATTGCCAGGGATTTCCAACCAGCTACAGCTGAACTCTCCAAGCAGCGGCGCCGGGGCTACTTGAGCAGGGATCACTGCTCTATAAACCCTTTCCTTAAGTGCGTTATCTGCAGGGACACCAAAATGGACACATGCCTTGTTTTGTCTTTTTTCATAATGTGCAGTATCGGTCCCGATGAGCAAAATAACAGCAATGGTCGGTTATCGACCACCATTTTCATATTGAGAGGAAACAATGCGGTCAATCTATGATTTATGGGCTTTTGGAAATGCTTTGGAAATAAAGAAAGACATGCCTTTTTCAAATCCACAGCGTTTACATGTGTTTTTCAATACAGTATGTCCAACATTTGATTATCATAGAAACTTGTTTTTATACAGATCATATAGACATCAGTAAATATCAGCTATGGCCATAACAGCAATGTTAATATCGGTATTGGCCAAAATTGTCATATCGGTGCATCCCTACTTAATAAGTGTACTCTTGTGCAGTGGCTACCTCGGGGTTGAGGGAAGCCCGGGAAGTGATGCTGAAAGTTGTAGTTCCTCGAATGGCCACTTGAGGCTGGACCCAAAAGGCCAGTCGTTGGTTAGTCTCTTAGAACAGACGAGTTGGCTTCCGCAATTTTCAAATGCTTCCGCCATACCGTCTGTACTTCGTGGGGGAGAATCATGCACCAACCGGAATGGGAAGCAGAAAGGCGGGTCTTCCGCTCATTAGTCCAATCAGAATCCAATATGCCGGCAGAAAGGCAGGTCTTCCGCTCATTAGTCCAATCAGAATCCAATATGCCGCATTCGCGTGTCGTGATTGGTGGGATTCCGTAGAATTTCCTTCCAGTCTGAAGGTTTTTTTCCCAACTTCCTTGTGCATGTTCTGGGGGTGTAACGTACAGACTGTATATAACTGCATTCGCCGGATGTAGATGATACAGTCTGTTTTAAGAGACTAGTCGTTGGTAGTCGTTCATGTTCACCGCCATGGCCCACTTTTTTTACCAGGATTATCAACCCGTTCTCACTCCGAGCGCGTAGCATATTGACGCTTTGTCCCGTCCCTTGTGCGTCGCTTGTTACTAACATGGTACCCTTGAGCGACACATGAAACGACTTGGGCTTTCCGACTAAACTCAATGCAAACCCATGGAAGTAATCTTTGACGCTTATGGCAACTGCTCCCCCATTAGCCTAACTGCCCCCCCGTTAGCCTAACTGCTCCCCCATTAACGTCTGGAGGAGCTAACCTCTCCCAGACCCTAACCCTAAACCTAACCTCTCCCACCCCATGCCTAAACCTAACCTCTCCCAGACCCTAACCCTAACCTCTCCCACCCCATGCCTAAACCTAACCTCCCCCAGACCCTAAACCTAACCTCTCCCACCTCCCACGCCTAAACCTAACCTCCCCCCAGACGCTAATGGGCGAGCAGTTGACTAATGGGCGAGTAGTTAGGATGATGGGGGCGCAGTTGCCATAAGCGTCAAAGTTGACTTCTATGGGTTTGCATTGAGTTTAGTCGGAAAGCCCAAGTCGTTTCATGGGTCGCTCAAGGGTACCATGTTAGTAACAAGTGGCGCATAAGGGACGGGACAAAGCGTCAATATGCTACGTGGTCGGAGTGAGAACGTGTTGGGATTATACATGTTTACAGCCTGGGCCAAAAGACAGTTTTGGCCTATAGCGAATTTCACCTTTCATAACAACTGTATGTGCGGTGAATTTTTATATAACTCACCCGTTTAGGGTAAAATAGATGATAGAAAAGACTTATGTTTTGGGGGTGATCGCGCAGTTTGCGATCGCAGAGTAGGCGGAGCTGCTCTAGGAAACCCCTCGTCATCTCGTGCCGTCTCACAGAACGGGTGCAAGGACCCCAACATGGCCACAGGCTACACTGGGCTTCCAAACGGGAGTGCAAAAACCAACGATATAGGCTTTGTCCATATTGTTTACTGTCGATGGTCTTGTGTTTTCCAATCGGATCCATCTCCCATCCAGCTCAGTTCCACATCAAGTAATGCATCAGGAAGGAGGAGGAGGAGGACCGGCGTCACCCAGATGCATTTGGGCGGCTGACAGGAGTTTGGTGGAGGTGCAGGACTTAGCTCGCTCCGTGAACAGTTCAGTGTAAGCCTGTGTTCACAGTGGCTAAGTTCCGCTCCTCACAAGCCTTTCCAGCTTGTAATGCTCGTCTTTTCCCCCCCACTAACAGCTGCAAAACATCAACATAGAATCAAGGGGTTTTGTGAAAGCATGCGCTGCCTGCCGCAGACTCTCAATGGAGCTTCATTTCAAGGGGCTGCACATGCAAAGATGGGCCCTTTTTATCTTCATCATTTTTCATCTTCCCACTATAATGAGAACATGCTGCTGTAAATGTAGGAACATAATGGACATGGTGTTGTCGCTGACAAAGCAAAGTCCAAGTGATTTGCATAATAGTGCTATTTATGTCCTCAAATATCGTAGTTGACATTCAAAATATTCATGACATGTTAATAACCATCATACAGGACCATTATGGGGGATAGCGTGATCTACAGTAGTATTCAAATAATTTAAAGGATAAGTTCACCCAAAAATGAATATTCAGTCATAGTCACCCCCATGCCGGTGGAAAGTCGGGTAAAGTGTTTTAGTCCACAAAACATTCATGGAGTGTTCCAGGGCAACAGTTACAGCATTCTCCTAAAAAAGTAAATGGTGACCCACTTTCAAATGTATAAAAAATCCTCCATACTGCTTGTCTGGCGTAATCCAAGTCTCCAGAACCCCCGAGATGCCGAGTTGACTTGAAAATACATCATTTACGCCCTGTTTTTAGCTGAAATGTTCACTGTAGCCGTAAGCTGAAAGTCCCATTTTCACTCTCACTTTCACGGCTACAGTGAAGATTTCAGCTAAAAACAGGGTGTAAATTATGTCTTTTCAAGTCAACTTGGAATCTCGAAGCTTCTAGAGACTTGGATAATAATAATAATAATAATAATAATAATAATGATAATGATGATGTAATAATAATAATAAATACATTTTTCGTGAAAATCATTGTTTTGCAAATGATTTGGGGGCCCACTTGCAATACCTTCGTAGGCCACCAGTAGGCCCAGGCCTACAGGTTTGGAATGGCTGCTTTAAAGTGTCTATACTTGAAGGCATTTATGGAAATGATTTTCTAATTCTCTCATGGTCTCTTTTTGCTTTCCCCAACAGTAGAGGAGGACAAACAGTGTAACAGTGTCGGTGCAGAAGAGGAAGAGGAATGGAAGGGAGGGCTTACTCATACAGGAAGGAAGTTCAGGAAATGTCCCATCGGGAAAACAAGTAGCAGTGTGGGCTAATCCTGAACCCTGAGCTCATTTACTGTCTGGGTGGCCATGTAAGGAAGCACTGCTTGGGTCTGTATCTTTGTGTGTGCGTGCGTGTGTGTGTGTGTGTGTGTGTGTGTGTGTGTGTGTGCACGTGTGTGTGTGTGTGTGTGTGTGCGTGTGCGTGCGTGTGTGTGTGTGTGTCTGTGAGTGAAAGAGAGATTTCCGTTTGTAAATGGCTCTTGACCACACACTGGTACAAACATTGTTCATTGTGTGAAATCCTGTCTGTGACGGGCTCAAAAGTATTTCATGTCTTGCATTTAGAGGCTATTGCGTGTGCAATGATGGATCAAACATCAACATTTTCTTTATTAAATTGTTTTTTTTCCCCGCCCATTTAAAGCGATGTCTGCTTTGAACACCAATAAGGGGCCGTGTAGACAGGAAGCCTTTTCTTCAGGTCAGATGCTTTGGAAGTCGTGTCCAGAGTGCTAGACACACGCAGAGCGCTTATTTGTTGCTGTAAAAAAAAAAAGTGACATCGATGAGCAGCGCACCTCTGCAAAACTTTTCTCTGCTTGAGGCGGCCAGACCGCTCTGCCCAAAAATGCTTGCCGCTGCCTGCTGAGAGTGCTGAAATGCCAGGTGCGGTGCTGGGAAGAGGAGCGCTGCTAGCGGGTCCACTCCTTACCATCGAGAACGAATTGCAGAAAGGCTCTGGCAGCTCAATTTAACTGATCCCTGTTGACACGGCCCCTGTTTGTTTATAGGCAAATTATTTGATTTGATTTATTAGGATCCCCATTAGTTTATGTGCAAAGCATAAGCTACTCTTAGTGGAGTCCACAAATTATAACAAGTCCAAACTGAGCATAGTTTGATCATAGAATGGTTTCTACACATTGATTTGCATCTTTTTACTTAAACTATTGCTTAGTGCCCAAACTGTCCTGTCTGCAACAGAGTTATTAGGGGGATGATTTTCATGAACATGGGTCACAGGGCAAGACAAATTAACTGATTCTCGGTCAATTAAATGCTAGAATGTACAATCCCTTGCTAGCTCCTGCTTGTCCCTTTAGATTTTAAAGGCAATATTGCTGTTCTTGCATTAACTGTACTAAAACTGCAGCTGAATAATGAGAAATATGTGTTATAAAGAAAGACCATGGAAACACATCAGCATGGTCCTTTATGTGCAGGTCTTCATGTGGACTGCTTCCCCTTGTGGTGAAAGCAGGGCGGCGCAGGTATCTGGGCTCAACCTCCTGTGCCTACTGAGCTGATAACAGTAGATGTAAAACAAGCACTGGCTCAGTTCAGCAGGAACCGGAGTTAGGCCCTCTAGAAACAACGACGACGGAGCAGATGGACCGGCTGGCAACATTTCTCCTCAACGACAGTACTTTTCTAGCATAGATAAATACACTGTTACTGTTATTTCACTCCATTACACTGTATGTATATTTTCATTTGTATGAAATTGGAGTGCTTTTTTCTTCTCCCACTGAAGGTGTTATTATCCTTCCTGCTCTAAAGGCAATTAGAACGACTCCGAAACATCCTCACAATGGCTAATCAAGGCCCTTCTACAACTAACAGCTGGAGTGCAATCATCCATCAATTAGGACGGAGGAAGACCATACACACACACTCACACACACATCCTCTTTGAATGTAAACATGGATCTCTCCAACCTCCATCTCAAAGCCTATAATGGAGGAAATCTGCTCCTGTTGGTTTGGTATTCCTAAAAGATCACAGGAGCAGAGTTTTTCCAGATGTATTTTCCACAACATACTGTACAAGGATCCAGGACGTTTCCTCCGTGTGGGACATGTTGTGTACAGGATTGGGTTACCCAGGCCGAGGCATTCATCTCTGTATCAAACCAAAGATAGTAAACATTGTGTGGAGACATTTTTGTATGCTTTAAGTGTCAAAACAGATGGGGGGGGGGGTTACATGTGACACAGGCTGTGATTCTTTTTCAGATATATTTTCTTTAAAACAATTTGCATGAGACCAGTATAGCTGAGGATGTCTACGAATTTGGCTATCAGTCATTTTGATGTGAATGTGCGATGTATGTAGCCTATAATGTTCATCTGAATGTGCCATGTTATGTATTATGTTCATCTGAATGTGAGATGTATATGTTAATCTGAATGTGAGATGTATATGTTAATATGAATGTGTGATGTATATGTTAATCTGAATGTGATATGTATGTAACCTAATGTTAATCTGAATGTGCGATGTATGAGTTAATCTGAATGTGCGACGAATGTCGCCTAATGTCACCTTACTTTGCGTTTTGGATAGATAATACTAATTGAAATCATTTAAATTGACATATGATTTCAGTAGCTTGTGAATACATCTTTTACTTTCTAACTGAAATGGGATATATGTATGAGTAATGTACAGTTAACCCGCTCTAACATCTCACCACACTATAATTGGAGAGTGGGATTGAGCAGGCGAGGCTGCGCAGCATATGTGTGCCTGCTTAGCGGGCGAGGCAAGTGCGTCAAACCAATGAGGGCAAACCAATGAGGTACGGTGGAAATGAGTGATGAGGAGGAGGGGAATTGGAGGACGAGGCACGGTAGGACTGGAATGACCACTGGCAGTTCAGCGGGCATGGTGAGTGACGGTGGAAAGGAGCGCGCTCTGTTTCTAGTATATTCATATTGGTAACATTATAAGAGACTGAAGACCTAATTATTTATTTTCTCCTCTACTGTAGCAAACTCAGAAACATATAAGAATGGAAAAAAAAAGTGTCAAACAAGAAATCTGCAACCTTAACTCTTGGAAAATCCTGGTGACATAGTAATTGCACACAATTCACTGCCAGACTGTGATTTATTTGTTATTGGAAGTTTGTTTTAACACTCTTTATCACTTTTTACAATTGTTTGCTTCCAAAATCACATTTGGTGTATTTCTCTAAGCTGTCGTCATGAATTCCATTTGACATATCGACCACTTTATGTGACGGAAAATAATTTAACTTGTTACATCAACTACATCTCAAGCTTACATTGAGTTCAGTAAGTTTGGTAAGTTCAGTCTCAGGACACCTTGGTAAAAATGTGTTTATGTCTGGCAAATAGCCGTTGGCGGTAATTTTCAATTCACCAGGACAGCATGTAACGCTATATATTCACTATCATCACAGGTTATGATCAAATAGAGTAAGCATTATACTCGTGTTTGATTAATTACAGTAGATGTGGTTTCTGATGGAATCAGGGTCAAATTAGCAGTAGGCTACTTATGCCTGTAGCACAACTGCTCACCATGATTTAGTTGTGGGCAGGACCTTTGGCTTATCAGATGCCAAATAGTTGACCTGCATTGGCTTACTGTTATGTTCATTTAAAAAGCTCCATCATTCCCTAAATTAACTTAGTAATTAACGGATTAGTCTCCCGAAAATCTGTGTAAACATCGGCGCGGCCTGGGGTCCTCCAGGCTAGAGCGAGGTGCTCGGCGCAGCCGGATGACGTGCAGCGCACAGGCCTTCTTGAGGCATCTATTTTTCCATTGGATGCCTGACAACCAGGTACAGACTAGCTGCCTGTGTTGTTGGGAGAGGGCCCGGTAAGACGAAGGAGGAGAGCGGCTGGGAGACAACCCACAATGCCTTAGCCTCCATGCACCGAAGGGTCTTTCAATGCTGCGACGTAGCACTGGCTCTATTGCAGCGGATTGGGAGTGATCAACCCTTCCGCGGGCAACATTGCAGACAGAGTAGGAAGGCTGATCCGTAGCGGCTGCTTCCGGGACGCGGGTCGGGGTCTTAAACGGCCTCGGCCGGGTCTACTGGGCGAGGGTGTATGATGTTGGAATGACCCGAAACACCTTGCGACCCCAGTCAACATCACTGATGACGCGTCCCAGCGCATGCTGAAGTATGTATATTTGAACTTCTTAACACTGTTCATGAATGGAACAAAAATTGAATTGCTAAACAGTGTTTCCCTATTTAAATCGACTTGTGTGGTATTGATTCAACTTATTTCCCCGTTATTTTAATGTTTAATCACAAACTACTTTTATCTGTTCACCTTGCCCCCCTTCGATTCTCCTACCACCACAAGCACCCCCCCCCCCCCCCACACACACACACACACACACACACACACACACACAGTACAGGAGGGACCAGAGAAGGTCTCTCTCTCATTACTGTACATCCTCACTAGAAAGATTGCATGAACAGGGCAGGACCCCCCCCCCCCCAACACACACACACGCACACACCAACTCTGTACAGGAGGGGCCGACCAGACGCATACTGTACATCCTCACTAGAAAGTTTGCATGACCAGGGCAGGATAAAGATCTGTCACACTTGCCTTCTGAGAAAAGCTCTCCCGCGATCACACATAACCTCTGAATTTACGGGATCATGTCTATGTTCCCCGGGTTCTATGTTCCCCGGGTTCTATATTCCCCGTTTTTCACTAACCCTAAACCTAACCTCCCCCAGACCCTAACCCAAAACCTAACCTCTCCCACCCCCCACGCCTAAACCTAACCTCCCCCAGACCCTAACCCAAAACCTAACCTCTCCCAGGGAACATAGCGGGGAACATAGGACCCTATTTGGGAAAGCGGGGAACATAGGACCCGGGGAACATAGGACCCGGGGAACATAGGGATGACCCCGAATTTACTGGGGAAAACCCGTTTGTGCACCACATGGGAATGACAAAGCGGGGAAAAAAACAAGGAATGCTTTCTTAACATCTAGGCCATGAGTTGCATGCTGTACCCTAAACGGGATCATGTCTATGTTCCCTGGGTTCTATGTTCCCCGGGTTCTATATTCCCCGTTTTTAACTAAGAGGGTTCTATGTTCCCCAGGTTCTATGTTCCCCGCTTTTCACTAAGAGGGTTAGGGTTAGGGTTAACCTTAGGGTTAGGGTTAACCCTAACCCTAACCCAAAGAACCCTTTTGCTGAAAAACGGGGAATATATAACATAGGGATGACCCCCCCTAAACCTATCCGTGATTAACGTTAATGAATGGAATGCGCACATCCAAGGGAAGAGTGGGGGATGGGCGCAAGTTAACGTTATGAACCAATATGTAGAAATACTGTGGCCCAGTTAAAATGACAACAACACCCGAATTAATTACCGTTTAAGTCGGGGTCATCCCTATGTTCCCTGGGTTCTATATTCCCCGCGTTCTATATTCCCCGTTTTTCAGCAAAAGGGTTCTTTTGGGTTTGGGTTTTCTTAGTGAAAAGCGGGGAACATAGAACCTGGGGAACATAGAACACTCTTAGTGAAAAACGGGGAATATAGAACCCGGGGAACATAGAACCCGGGGAACGTCATGGGTTGAAAACGTGTAGCCTACAGTAACTAACTTACTCATCTAACAACCATTGTTGCAACAGGTGGCCCCGCATGGTGTGGCCGAGCTAGCTAGTTAAACTGGGCACCGTCTTGTCCCCAACAAAGAAAGCACATAGCCTACACCTAGCACTGGAATTAACAAGCAAGGATAAAATATGTACTCACCAGTTAAAACAACAACACCCGAATTAATTACCATTTAAGTCACGGGTTGACAGCATGTAGCCTAACTAACTTACTCATGGGCGACCATTGCAACAGGTGGACCGCATGGTGTCGCCTAGCTAGCTAATTAAACTGGGCACCGTCTTGTCGGCAACAAAGAAAGCACATAGCCTACACCTAGCACTGAATTAACAAGCAAGGATAAAATATGTACTCACCAAATCAGTGTGCTAAGCACAATAATCAAAAAATACTCCCAGAAAAATGAGCAAAATGTCCGTGAAGTGTTCAGCTTCAGGGCTTGATGGCTTCATGGAGAATGTTGGAGAAGGAGGGCGTGACCCAAGACGAGGAGTGATCTGCGCATGTCTAAATGTTTAAGTAAAGTTTTCCCAGGGTTGAGTAGCCAAAGCTCAGGTACAGTGAGTTAATTAGCGTGTTCATAATTTTTTGTCCCAAACTAAAAAGTAACTTATTAAACATGAGTGTTAATAACAGGCTGGTAAAAACTGATTTAGGTGCACTCATTCTTTCTGATTAAATACCATGTATTTACGGTGTAGTGCCATGCTAGTGCCATGCTAGCCATGCAGAAGTGCAGCTCTCGCCTGTTTTTGAAATAGGAGTAGAATGTTTTTGTTTGTTTTCTTGGCAGGATCTGTCGCGGCTTCACATCTTCACACGTTCATGATTTGCCGCTAGCAAAGTGGGGCTAATTTCCCTCCAGCATAAGGTCACAGTAAAAAATCCCCATGTGTGAAGCATACTAAAATAACAGGTCATTATGTATGAATGAGTATCTTTAGGCGGTCTTATCTTCAAAGACCGCACCTCCACACAACATATTATGGTTTTAAAATGGGGTGTTATTGCATTATTGTAGTTTCTATGTAGATCAATATCATTTAATATTTACAGGGGAAATAAATGAGTAGGCCTAAGTAACATAAGTGAGTAAATAATAAATACAACATTTTTCATTCATTTCAACTGAGGTTGTGATTGTTGAATTCCAGGGTGAAAGAAGATGGAATAAGTGTGTAAATAAATATGGAAATAAAGAAAGACTAGTAAATGTATGTGTGGTTATTTGGATTCCACTGTGAAAAATATTGGATATGTCTTTTTTTTGGAAAAAGTATCATTAGGGCTGAACGATAATTCAATTAAACCTTATCGTTTGTCATCCCCACCCCCAATAAGAACAAAAAAGTAAACAAGCAAAGCTGTACATTGTTTTGCTATATTCTCTTGTCTGGTCATATACATTCTTGATGGTAAAAGAATTGGACGTGAAAGCGTAAAATCATTCTGATCTCCATTCTTCTCCCTCCAGTCTGTGGAGTCTGCAGCCATGAGTCATGCAGGCCTATACCCGCTTTGTTTATCATCTGTGCATTGTATCATCACACATTCTGCACACACTGTAATGCACATACACACATGTACACACACACACACACACACACACACACACACACACACACACACACACCATGTAGTAGGATCCCTCTCACACAGCACTCACTACTTTCACACATGCACGTTTTACCCATTCACTCACACAAACTCACGCAGCCGGTTGTGCTGAGATGACAAATAAAGACGTCGGTGGGGTTTTACAGCTCAGGAGAAGTCGATTCATGCCAGCTGTGTAGACTCTACAGTTACATAGGCTGTGTTTTCACTGGCATCTAAAATAACTAATAACTAATTTCACTGCAACGCTTTTTCACCAGAAGGAGCTTAGTAAACAAAAGCATCGAACTCGGTGAAGCCACAACATTCATGCGTTTCTACACCTCGTAATTTCTATGTAAAAAAAAAGCACATCTCTAATGTCATACTGAAGGAGAAGGGAGTTCGCGTGACAACAGATCATCTTGCCTATCTGACAGAAACCGCAGCAACAGCTGTGTGTGCGTGTGTGTGTGTGTGTGTGTGCGTGTGCGTGTGTGTGTGTGTGTGTGTGTGTGCATGTGTGTGTGTGTGTGTGCATGTGTGTGTGTGTGTGTGTGTGTGTGTGTGTGTGTGTGCATGCGAGTGCGTTGCATGTAATCCGTACTCCATGAAAATACATAAATCACTCAAAAGTGTGTGTCACGCTTCTTTCTTTGTGATGACCACAAGGCCAACTCAACCACTGAGTTCTCAAATTTGGAGAATTAGGGAAGACTCGCACACATTGCCGTACATTACCCATTCAAATATTCATTTGAAAATCACTCCTCAGACATGATTAAACTTGAACACAATTGAAGAAGAAGGCAGCCATCACTTCAGCCCCTGAGGAGTGAGAAATATCCATCCATCCAAACACAGAAACTAGTGACGCGAATGAAGCGATTGTCTTCAATAAGTTATGAGGGAAGACGAGACAATCATTATGCTCGGAGGCCATTTGAGGCTCATACATCAGTTCCAGTGTGCCAAGTGCAGTTCAGCAATCATTGTGAGCCATATTATGAAAGGCTATATGCTCTTTGACTGGAGTGGGTATGTGCAAAGTGGTGTATTCCAACCTCAACAAACTATCTATGCTATCAGCCAAAGGTACTTTCCATAAACATCAGGGCGAATTGTCTTGTCCTGTGCCTCGATTGTCTCGCTGCTGTGGGATTCACAGCGGGGAGATGTAATCTCTCCAGTGTGTCCTGGGTCTCCTCCCAGTCGGTCATGTGGGGTACACCTCCAAAGGGAGGCACCCAGGGGCGCTATAGGCCTTAAGGGGTCGGGCCCGCCTACAGAGCCCCCCCCCCCAGAAAATCTGCATAATACACATAGCTCTCTAAAGTTTGTAGCAGCACATCCCTCATGTCAGGGGGGAAATGGAGTGCAGAAACTACTCGAAGAAAGAAACTAGCCTACTCAAGTATAAACTTGGCCATGATATAAAGGCTACCATACCTGTACGTGCCCTGCAACAATCAGCCACTTCATTTCAACTAGGCCTACGTGCCCTGGGTCTCTTTCACACAATTACCGGTATCATAGCTCACCTGATCCAGAGGATGTGTCTCTGCTTCAGCCCTCAAATCACATGCTACAAGCTGAGAACATGGACTTGCTACATCCTGCTGTAACACTCGTTAACACTGCAGTATGTCTGGAGCAGTTTCCAGCCGAGTCACAGTGTGACACCGTCGAGATGACCATTATCACTTCCAAATCTGAGTGGCAAAGATCCAATGCTGGTAAGAACGGGTTCAAACAAGATTTAGAGAATCGAACACACGTCTCCCGATCGGGAGTCTGCAATCTTGCTCTCTGCGGCAGACTTACGTGACCAAAAAGTGATGAGCGGAGCGACCGACGCACCGACAACGCCATCCTAAGAGCCCCTGCTGTCATGGCTAAAAAAAAACATGACTACTGTACAGACAGGGCTGGGCAATGATTCAATATGATCGTTCATCGTCTTTCAGTGATGATATAAAGATATTTTAATATCGTG
The DNA here is from genome assembly GCF_964638095.1 of Poromitra crassiceps. Classification (NCBI taxonomy): domain Eukaryota; kingdom Metazoa; phylum Chordata; class Actinopteri; order Beryciformes; family Melamphaidae; genus Poromitra; species Poromitra crassiceps. Next base: position 32,042,631 of record NC_139635.1, on the reverse strand, counting down.
ATCATGACACACATTTCTGCTGGAAATATCAGTTTTGACATCACACCTACCATTCGGTTCAATGAGATGAACATTCATTTGATTATTTCATGTGATTTTGCATAGCCTAAGCCTACATGAACCGTACCGTGATATATTCATATTGAAAAAACTCTAATCATCGTGATATTGATTTAAACCATATCGCCCAGCCCTAAATACAGAATATAAAACGTCTAACATATTCCATAAAGCATTTTATATATGTATGCCTCAAGTGGAAACCAGACACAGATACAAGGATTGGCCTCACTGTTGTGATGATGATTGGTGCATTGCCCTTCACTTGATCCTGAATATGTTCTGCTCACAGACAGAGAGAGAAAAAGAGAGAGTTGAGTCAGTGAGAGCAAAACAATGGAGAGTCAAGACAATAGAGATGACTTCACTGAATCATCACCTCTGTGTTGGCAAGGAGCTCAACACATCCACAAGGCACACGCACAAAAACACACAAACATACCTAACTGGCTGGTGACCTTCATTCCCTCAGGGGCTAAAACAGATCACTCTGTGTGTGTGTGTGTGTGTGTGTGTGTGTGTGTGTGTGTGTGTGTGTGTGTGTGTGTGTGTGTGTGTGTGTGTGTGTGTGTGTGTGTGTGTGTGTGTGTGTGTGTGTGTGTGTGTGTGTGTGTGTGTGTGTGTGTGTGTGTGTGTGTGTGTGTGTGTGTGTGTGTGTTTCCCAGACTGAGGTGGTGATGTCATTTGTTTTAACCTCATCTGCATGTACTGGCTGATTTAGACCATTAAAGGCAAGATTTCCTCAGTCCTCAGGCATTGCAGGCCCCCTTCCTGTCTGTCTGCATGTCTGCATGTCTGCATGTCTGTATATCTGTCTGTCTGTCTGCCTGCCTGCATGTTTTCAAGTTTCAAGTTTATTGTCATATGCCGGTAACAATGCAAAACATCCATCACCTGCAATGAAATTGCTTATGCTCAAAACCCACTCAACTTCACTGTTAAAAAAGACATAAAAGAAACATCAAAGGGAGGCAGAGAGTGTCTTAAAAAAACAGGCAGAGTTCTTAAAAAGGAATAAAAACAAGTTAAAAAACACAAACACAAAAACAGAGCCCCAATTTCATAGCAGTCAGGACACACAGACATACATAAACACAAGACAAATCTACATATAATTTAAAAAAAAAAGTGCTGTAGTACAATAGAAGCAACCAGTCAACACCCATTTAACAGCCTAATGGTTTGTGGGTACAGACTGTTTCTGAATCTATTTGTTCGAGTCCGGATGCACCTGTAGCGCCTGCCTGATGGCAGGAGCGTGAACAGGCTGTGGCTGGGATGGCTGGGGTCAGAGAGGATCCGTTTAGCCTTCCTCCTGCAGCGCTGGTTGTAGAGGTCCTGTATGGCTGGCAGCTGAGACCTGGTGATGCGTTCTGCCGATTTGACCACCCTCTGCAGAGCCTTGCGATCCAGGGCGTTGCAGCTGCCATACCAGGCCGTAAAGCCGCCAGTCAGGACACTCTCTATAGTACACCTATAGAAGTTGGTCAGAATCCTTGAGTCCAAACCGAACCTCCTCAGACGCCGGAGGAAGAAGAGCCGCTGTCTAGCTGCCTTCACAACAACACCCGCGTGGTGTGTCCAGGTCAGATCATCACTGATGTTGATTCCCAGGAATCTGAAGTGGCTGACCCTCTCAACTGCCGCTCCCTCGATGTAGAGCGGGGGGTGCCCCTCTCCCTGATGCCTCCTGTAGTCCACGATCATCTCCTTGGTCTTGCTGATGTTAAGCAGGAGGTTGTTGTCTTGACTCCACGATGTCAGGGCCCTCACCTCTGCTCTGTAGGCCGACTCGTCTCCGTTGGTAATACAGCCGATGATGGTGGTGTCATCAGCGAATTTTATGACTGTATTTGAGGTGTGTCTGGCCATACAGTCATAGGTGTACAGGGAGTACAGCAGGGGGCTGAGCACGCAACCCTGGGGGGCACCGGTGCTTAGTGTTAGTGTGGAGGAGGTGGTGTTACCAATCCGCACTGCCTGTGGTCTATTTGACAGGAAGTCCAAGATCCAGCTGCACAGGGAGGTACTGACACGCAGGTCACGGAGCTTTGTGATCAGTCTGAATGGCTCTATGGTGTTAAAGGCCGAGCTATAATCCACAAACAGCATCCGCAAGTAGGTGTTCCTCTGCTCCAGGTGGGAGAAGGCAAAGTGCAGCGCAAGAGCTACTGCGTCATCCGTGGACCTGTTTGGCCTATAGGCAAACTGTAGAGGGTCTAGTCCGGGGGGCAAGGAGGATGTGATGTGGACTTTAACTAACCGCTCAAAACACTTCATGATGGTAAAGGTAAGTGCTACTGGGCGGTAGTCATTTAAGCATGTTACATTTGGTTTTTTGGGGACTGGAATTATAGTGGTTTTCTTGAAGCATGTTGGGACTACAGACTGAACCAGAGAAAGGTTAAAAATGTCTGTGAAGACATCGGCCAGCTCATAGGCGCATACTTTGAGGGCACGACCCAGGATATTATCCGGCCCAGGAGCTTTGCGAGTGTTCACCATTTTAAAGGTTTTGTACACATCTGACAGAGATATTTGCAATGGGCAGTTATCTGGCTCAAGTGTAGCCTCCTGCCTGGTGTGGTTCTCAAAGCGAGCATAGAAGGTGTTCAGCTCATCTGGAAGAGAAGCAGGCACCTCCCCCTTGCTGCAGCCCTTTCCCTTGTAGTCTGTAATGGTTCTTAGCCCACTCCACATATCCCTGGTGTTTGATCCACTGTAGCATGTTTCCACTTTTGCTCTATAGTGTCTCTTGGCCGATTTTATTGCCTTTCTGAGCTCATACCGGGTTTTACTGTACTCACCAGGGTCTCCGGAGTGGAAGGCAGTTGTCTGTGCTCTGAGTGCTGAGCAGACCTCACCGTTGACCCATGGTTTCTGGTTGGGGTAAGTCCGTACAGTCACCCGCGGTACAACGTCATCGATACATTTGCTTATGTATCCGGTAACGTGCTCTGTATATTCATTGATGTCGTTATTTGCCGCAGTTCGGAAAACATCCCATTCTGTAGTCCGGAAACAGTGGCGCAGGGTGGCATCTGATTGGTCAGTCCAACGCTGTACTGTGCGCGTCACAGGCTGCTCGCACTTCAGTCTCTGCCTGTATGCAGGAAGCAGAAGTATCGAGGCATGATCTGATTTGCCGAAGGCAGGTCGTGGGAGGGCCTTGTAGTTGTTCTGTGCATTGCATCACGTGTGGTGCACTTTCCCATCGTAGCATCAATAAAGTGATTCTACAACTACATTAAATAAATCTACTGCTCAATCAATACTTGACAAAAGACAAGGTTCAGTGCAGCTACTGGCTCCTGAAAACCCCTCAGATGCTGCAGCTGTGTGGTCTGACAGTTTCCTTTTCTATATTTGATGCTGTTCTCTTCCCTCTCAGTTTGGTAGTGTAACACATTAGTGCCATCTAGTGACACACACACACACACACACACACACACACACACACACACACACACACACACACACACACACACACACACACACACACACACACACACACACACACACACACAGAAGAAGCCATGTCTGTCTGTATGTCTGTCTGTCTGTCTGTCTGTCTGTCTGTCTGTCTGTCTGTCTGTCTGTCTGCCTGTCTGTCTGTCTGTCTGTCTGTCTGCCTGCATGTCTGTCTGTATGTCTGTCTGTCTGCCTGCCTGCCTGCCTGTCTGTCTGTCTGTCTGTCTGTCTGTCTGCCTGCATGCATGTCTGTATGTCTGTCTGTCTGTCTGTCTGTCTGTCTGTCTGCCTGCCTGCCTGTCTGTCTGTCTGTCTCTCTGCATGTCTGTCTGTCTGCATGTCTGTATATCTGTCTGTCTGTCTGCCTGCATGTCTGTCTTCCTGTTACTCTGTCGGTCTGTCGATGTATGTGTCTGTCTCTCTTCTATGTTTCTCTGCCTGTTTCTATGCCTCTGAGTCTTGTCCATCTGTCTGTGTGATCACCCAGACACCCACTGTCTTTCTCACTGGCGTGGAAATGTACGTACGGAAGCAGAGAACCATGCGAGAGGCCATGCATGCAATTCTTTTTTTATGCCGTTATCTCGAGATCACAAGTTAATCATTTTGTTATCTCGTGATAACAAAGCTTGTTTTCTCAGGATGGGTTAATTGATCTCGTTAACTCGAGAAAACGAAAGACACAATGACATTTCTGTCTGTTAGGCCTTGATTGATGTAGGCTACAGTCTGATGCCTTGATAAATATTGGGTACCCCTTGATCTGACATTTTGGGTTTAATCAGTTGTAGTCAAGAAGCCACATGCTGCCATGGCACTCCTGATCTCTGATAAACATTATAATTAAGTAATAAGAGGAAACATTTTGTTTTCTCGTGATGACGAGTTGATTCTCTCATTATCTTGAGAGAACAAAGCTCGTTGATAATTAACTTGCGATCTTGAGATAACGCCATAAAAAATAACTGCAAGCACAGACATTCTTGGCTTCCGTGTCAGCTAAATATCTTCAATGTAATGAGTTAGTACAGTAGTTATCTCTGCTCTTAGCATAACCTGTCCTTTCTTATTTTCTCTGTTTCTGCTCGCAACGTGTTCTGCTCTCTTTATTGTGCTGATTATGACTTGTTCTGTGCATTGCATCACGTGTGGTGCACTTTCCCATTGTAGCATCAATAAAGTGATTCTACAACTACATTAAATAAATCTACTGCTCAATCAATACTTGACAAAAGACAAGGTTCAGTGCAGCTACTGGCTCCTGAAAACCCCTCAGATGCTGCAGCTGTGTGGTCTGACAGTTTCCTTTTCTATATTTGATGCTGTTCTCTTCTCTCTCAGTTTGGTAGTGTAACACATTAGTGCCATCTAGTGACACACACACACACACACACACACACACACACACACACACACACACACACACACACACACACACAAGCCACTTCTTAACATGCAGTGGAATCCGTATTATAACCCGCTCCTAGTCGGTTGGCCTGCATGTTAAACAACAATTAGCCGGCCTACGCGTACTCCCGTGAGTCCGTATCTTATCTACCTCGACCGCCGGTATAAGATCCGCTTCCACGCAATCGCAGCTCATGTTAAACAGTGGCAGGTCATTATCCGCAGATCCGTCTGAGTGGGCATGTGTGGCTCTTTGTGACTCACTTCACGTTCACTAGTTTATTAATTAATGAATCGTTCGGGCAATCGCTTATATCAACGAGCAAACTCACGGTTTCCTCAAGTGCTGCAAAAACGGCTTGAATTGTTTGGCCGTGTGATCCCAACGCGCTTCAGCTGCAGGCAGCCAGGTCCAGTGCATCAGGAGAGACGCTTACTGCTGCGCTGCTTGCTTGCTCCCATGTCAGAAAAAGCCTAACTTTTGTGGGGAGAAATACATTTAAAACTAGTCAGATATGACTTGAATGCTACTTGTAAAATAAATCACCCACAGTGATTGACGACAGTCCGACCACTATTTTGACTGGGCGGCTTTATGTAGCCTAACAAAGGCGAAGCGCTCATTTTTGGCACATTGCCACCCCTCGTTGTCGGAATGGACATGTTTTTTGAAGTCTCCAGATTTGTCGCTAACGTGATGCAGCCAATTCTATTGTGTGAGGCAGCCATTTGAGGCAGGCAGTGTTGTGTGACTGTGCGTCCCCACTGCGGAGAGGATAGGAGCTGACTGACTGATAGGCTATCAAATTTTTGTGGGGAGAAATAAATTTAAAACTAGTCAGATATGACTTGAATGCCACTTGTAAAATAAATCACCCACAGTGATTGACGACGGTGCGACCACTATTTTGACTGCCTCATTTTTGGCACAATGCCACCCCCTCGTTGTCGGAATGGACTCTGTTACAACGGCATGTTTTTGAATGGAGTTTGGTTACAAATTCGCTAAAGCTGTTTCGGTAACACTTCATAATACTGTAACACAAAAAATGGGTAGTTACTGAGGAACGAGTAAGGAACGAACCATTAGTTCATGAATAGTTAATGATTAGTTAATGAGTAGTTGATAGGTAGTTCCTTAATGGTAGTTACTTAAGAACTGACCATTAGTTACCATGTTAACGAACCAGTAAGTAATGATTACTTCCCTAAATTTTTTTTTTTTTAATATTTCACTAGTTCTTGGCTCAAACACTTAGTAAAAAAAACACTTTTTTTGGTAGGGTTTACATATCGCACTTCCGGTGGGCGTGGCCTAACCAAAGTAGGCTAGAACTGTAGCCACGCCCCCAAGGAGTTCGAATGTGAAAAAATAGGCTCCGCCCCCTTTCCCTGGCTTCCGGCGGGGGTGGGTGGAGCCAAAAAAGGTAACTCCGCCCCTGAAGGTCGTAGAGCCTCGGGGGCGTGGTTTTAGTGGGGTACCTCGATCTCCTAAGTGGGGTAGGGTACTTTACTAAAGTGGGAGGAGCTACACTTTTTTAATTTGCATACTTGAATAAATTCGTCTTCACTAGTAAAGTAAGCAGGAAGTAATGGTATATTCCTTAGGAACAACTCAGGAAGATGTACTGCTTCACTTGAGGGGGCACAAACATGGGAACTAATGGTAAAGTAAGCAGGAAGTAATGGTGTATTCCTTAGTAACTACTCAGTAAGATGTACTGCTTCACTTGAGGGGGCACAAACATGGGAACTAATGGTAAAGTAAGCAGGAAGTAATGGTGTATCCCTTAGTAACTACTCAGTAAGATGTACTGCTTCACTTGAGGGGGCACAAACATGGGAACTAATGGTAAAGTAAGCAGGAAGTAATGGTGTATTCCTTAGTAACTACTCAGTAAGATGTACTGCTTCACTTGAGGGGGCACAAACATGGGAACTAATGGTAAAGTAAGCAGGAAGTAATGGTGTATCCCTTAGTAACAACTCAGGAAGATGTACTGCTTTACTTGAGGGGGCACAAACATGTTAAGTAATGGTAAAGTAAGCAGGAAGTAATGGTGTATTCCTTAGTAACTACTCAGTAAGATGTACTGCTTCACTTGAGGGGGCACAAACATGGGAACTAATGGTAAAGTAAGCAGGAAGTAATGATGCACTAACATGGTAAGTAATGGTAAGGTAATCATGAAGTAACGATGAGTACTCATGAACAACTGGTAAGTATTTGGTGGAGTCATGCTCACGAACATGGTAACTAATAGTCAGTTCTTAAGGAACTACCTGTTCATGAACTAGTGAAATATAAAAAAAAAAAATTTTTAGGGAAGTAATCATTACTTACTGGTTCGTTAACATGGTAACTAATGGTCAGTTCTTTAGTAACTACCATGGGAACTAATGGTCAGTTCTTAAGTAACTACCATTAAGGATCTTTAAGGAACTACCCATTAACTATTAATGAACTAGTGAATGAAAACAAATGAAAAAAAAATTAGGGAAGTAATCATTACTTACTGGTTCGTTAACATGGTAACTAATGGTCCGTTCTTTAGTAACTACCATGGGAACTAATGGTCAGTTCTTAAGTAACTACCATTAAGGATCTTTAAGGAACTACCCATTAACTATTAATGAACTAGTGAATGAAAACATATTAAAAAAAAAAAAATTAGGGAAGTAATCATTACTTACTGGTTCGTTAACATGGTAACTAATGGTCAGTTCTTAAGTAACTACCATTAAGGAACTACCTATCAACTACTCATTAACTAATCATTAACTATTCATGAACTAATGGTTCGTTCCTTACTCGTTCCTCAGTAACTACCCATTTTTTGTGTTACAGTATTATGAAGTGTTACCGCTGTTTCCTATCACATTTCTTCTTTTCGATACATGCTACGGCGCCGCCCCCCCAAGAGGGCAGCAACATAGAATCATACAATTAAGAACAGTACAATTGCAAGAATACTAAAAACAAGGGATATACACAGATCTGTTCAATAAAACAGCACCTTGTGAAAAACAGTTACATTCTTCCTTTACAAAATTTTGGGCGAGCATTTTGAACTCCCCAAGAGTCACTACGGCATCAAGGTGGAGAACATTCTGCAGCCTGTTCCATGCCTCAGGAGCACTATAGGAGAAGGCAGACTTCCCTAACTCTGTGAAGGCCCGGGTGCTTATAGCATCCACCTGTCCTAGAGCATTGGTTCCCAAACTGTGGCTCCGCCTGGTGGTCCGCCAGAGAATTGATTGATATATTTTTTTTTAACAGAAAACTGTTTTTACATACACATTAACCCTTAGGAGTAGCTGGATTTGGCCGATTTTCAGAAATATCACGATATTTGGGAAATAGCAACATTTTTAACATTTACTTTCAGAGGCTCCAGCAGGCTCAGTTAAAGCCAGAGTGAAGTTTCTGGTATCATATGAAACTACTGTAGAAGACCTAAGGAATCGATTTGTACCAACCATGACATGCTAGCTTGTCAGGAAGGAAGGTAGCTAAATAACATTCCAAAGTTAGGCAAAATTTTGGCGAGGGGAAAAACATTTTCAAAGGGGTCCTCTTTTTCACAGCCTAATGTTGGCAGGTGTGTGTGTTGTGTGTGTGTGTTGTCCATTTTGAACCAGTTTTAGTAGCCTTATATTGTCATTTAGCCTTTCTGCTGCTATTTCATGGTTAAATCAGCTAATTTTATTTCATGGGAGGGGGGGGGTATACGCAGTGGAAGTGGTCCCTGGGAAATTTGGTTTGGTACGTAGTGGTACTTGGACGGAAAAGTTTGGGAACCCCTGACCTAGAGGATCGAGTCAGATAAGTGGGGTCAGAGAACGAGAGCAGGCTACTAAGGTACAGGGGGAGCCTACCAATAAGACAGGGCCGGTTCCAGAACAAGATGACTATGCATCCTAGATAGGAAGGGGTGCACATGCACGGGCCGCCTGAAAAATTTGACATGTTATTTTACTAAAAATAATGCATTTTACCATCATTTCAAGTAGAATGATACCAACCAAGCAAGAATATTTCAAGTGTTTCAAGTGCTTTACTGAAATATTTGGACCATATAATAATACAATTATCTCAACCTTAAAAGGTTACATATAGGTGCCAAAAAGCCATAAATTCACATCAAAGAACAAAGAAAAACAACAATTATAATTCAAGTTTAAACAGTAAGTGCACAGCTGCAGCATTTATAATAAAAAAAAAACAATCAAAAAAACAACAACACTCTTTTCAACTGAGCATGCAGCATTAAAAACCAGTAAAACCAGCATGTAAAAAGCCATAAATTCACATCAAAGAACAAAGAAAAACAACAATTATAATTCAAGTTTAAACAGTAAGTGCACAGCTGCAGCATTTATAATAAAAAAAAAACAATCAAAAAAACAACAACACTCTTTTCAACTGAGCATGCAGCATTAAAAACCAGTAAAACCAGCATGTAAAACCAGGCTTGCAATAAGAGCCTTATAAATAAAAACAAGGAAATGAAATTGCCTCCGTGCATAAAGCGAGGACCAGTTCACTAATTGATACAGGCTACAGTGATGAGTAAGTGCCTTAGCCGTGGTAATAAACCGCAAGGAAGCATGATACACAGGATCCAGCCTCTTTAAAACTGAAGAGGCTGCATGCAGATATAAGACATCACCACAGTCGAGCTTTGAAAGGAGGGTAGCCTGCACCAATTTCTTTCTAGCTTCAAAGGGGAAGCAGGCTTTGTTTCGAAAATAAAAACCCAGCATTGGTTAAGTTTCTTAACTAGATTGTCTACATGAACATTGTAAGACAGCTTCTAACCAAATACCCAGGTATTTATAAGCAGAGACTTTCTCAATGGGTTTACCCATAGCAGTCTGGATCAGTATCACTGGTTGAGTGCAAGCTCTGGAGAATATCATCAGTTTAGTTTTCTGAGCATTCAGGACAAACTTAAGATTGTCGAGTGCGGTCTCAAGAGACTGAAAGGCAGTCTGGAGCGCTGCCGCTGATGGAGCCACAGATGGAGCACAACAGTACACGACTGTGTCATCCGCATAAAGATGCAACTTCGCTGGCTGCAGTCCATTTCCAAGGTAATTTATGAAAATGGAGAACAGCATAGGAGCCAAAACTGAGCCCTGGGGCACACCTTTAGAGATTTCCAGAAAACTAGACTTATGATTATCTGCATAGACACACTGCGTTCTATCAGTAAGATAGCTTTTAAACCAGGCTATACATCAATAGCCTGGCCAACAACAGTGTATGGTCAACTGAATCAAAAGCCTGTGATAAATCAACAAATAAGGCTGCACAGCTTTGCTTTCTATCCAGAGCTTTGATGATGTCATTTGTCACTGCCATAGCTGCAGTAACTGTGCTGTGCCCTGATCTGAAACCTGACTGAACCCCAGTGAAGATGTTGTTCTCAGTTGGAAAATCTTTTATCTCGGAGTTCACAAGAGATTCAAGGACTTTGGCCAAAATAGGCAACTTAGAAATGGGGTGATAATTGTTTAACTCTGCAGGGTCTCCACCATTAAGAAGGGGCAGGACGTAAGCACATTTCTACACTTTGGGAACTATATTTGAAAGGAGGCTCAAATTAAACATGTGGGTCACAGCCTTTGCAGTTACATCAGCGCAGGCCCGGTTCTACGGGGGTGCAAAAGCATGTATTGCACCCTTATTTTAATTGTCTGCATGCTCAGTTGAAAAGTTTTTTTTTTTTTTTTAATAAATGCTACAGCTGCACACTTACTGTTTAAACTTGAATTATAGTTGTTGTTTTTCTTTGTTCTTTGATGTGATTTTATGGCTTTTTGGCACCTATATGTAACCTTTTAAGGTTGAGATAATTGTATTATCATTATATGGTCCAAATATTTCAGTAAAGCACTTGAAACACTTGAAATATTCTTGCTTGGGTGGTATCATTCTACTTGAAATGATGGTCAAATGCATTATTTTTAGTAAAATAACATGTCAAATAGGGTCTTCGGCCGGGCATCTGCACCCCTTCCTATCTAGGATGCACCCCTAGTCATCTTGTTCTGGAACCGGCCCTGCATCAGCGGCTGTCTTTAAGAGGTAAGGATCCAAATTGTCTAGACCTGCTGACTTTTTGGGGTCAATACCTTTTAAGGCTTTAAGAACATCTTCATGAGAGATGGGCTTAAGGTTAAAAGAGTTTCTGTGAAGGACATTAACAGGGCTCACAGCAGCAGAGATCGTAGGTTGGGCTTGTGTCCTTCCTGTATCAAAAACTGCACCAGCAGATATGAAGTGCTTGTTAAAAGTAGACACAATATCAGCCTTATCCTTCACTTGAACAGAATCCATAAGTATATGGTCAGGAAGGCCAGAATTAACTTTGGAACCTGCTAAGGACTTAATTTGTTTCCAAAACTTGGACGGATTGCTGAGGTTCTCGGTTATAGCTTTCAAATAGTAAGAAGATTTAGAGCTCCTAATTAATCTAGTGCATTTATTTAGCAGTATTCTAAAATTGGTCCAATCAGCTGATACACTTGTGTGTCTAGCATTAGCCCAAGCTAAATTCCTTTGTTTAATTAAGTCAGACAATTCCTTGGAAAACCAGGGATCGTCTCTCCCACCGACTCTTAGCTTTTTAATAGGGGCATGCTTATCAGAAATAGATAACAATTCCCTTTGGAAATATTCCAGGGCACAATCAACATTAGGAATTAGATCGATTCGGTCGATCCTATAAAACAAATCATGCAAGAAAGCCTGTTCACTGAAGTGCTTATGTAATGGCATTCTTTGATGGTGCTTGCCTGACAACGCCACTTAGGTTTGTTTTGATAGAGCCTAGGAACTCTATTAGAGAAGGACCAAAATGTAAAATGTAGGTTCTGTACAAGGGAGAGCAGTGTAAACTAGACCCAAGGACAGAGACGGAAACAGCTGTACCCAAACAAATACCATTTATTGACTACAATATAAAAGGTATTAAAAACGGGGCATTTCAAACAGAGATAAAAATGGGGTTAAGGGCTTTAAAAGCCAGCTAAAACACAGGGAATAAAATGGATAAAAAATGTACAAATAAAACCAATTTGATTAAAATAATTCTTAAAACAGGCTAAACAGTCCAGATAGAGTCCCGCGTGTGTTCAATAGTCCCAGCCAGGCAGACGTGCCCCTCACTTCCGGGCGGGGTCCAACCAGCCGCCCAACAGCGCCGCACCAACGTTCACGCCTCGTGCACATCTACAATGGCAAAATCGCTTTTCCGCCTCGTCGCAGCATTTTGTGGGCGTGGAAACCAGCTTCCAGCTTGGAGCTGTAGCCTGTAGAAACGTTGTACACAGGAGGGTGGGGGGAGGAAATGTGTAGGAAGAGCTGTCATTGGGTAGCTTTAACGAAAGGTCCCGCCCTAGTCCCGCCCCGCAAGCGTGAAGCCGCTCACGGCCCGGCCACATCTACGCATCATTTGACGCGGGCTGACGCTTGGCTCTATGGACGCTTGACGCTTGGTGGGCGTGGAAATCCGGAAGCAGCAGCTAGCTCCCAAGCTAGCTGCTGCTAGATTTACTTTGCTTCTTTGAAAATTGGTGTTAGAGAGGAAGTGGAAGAGGACAGGAAGGGTAGGATAGGTCCTAGGACGAGCTCAATTGGCTAGCTTTGTACTTTGTCAAATTCCACCCCGCCCCCTCTGTTGCCCACTGTCGCTTCACGAGCCTGCTACGCTCGCTTGGTCTCCCAGCATGCTTTGCGAGGCGTCGAGCAGTATGTTCCAATACAAAGTGGATGGGCAGCAGCGTCAGCCCGCGTCAAATGACGCGTAGATGTGGCTGCACCGTCAGAGACAAGCCGCCTCTAGTCTGCGACAGCGAAACGCTGGGCGGTTCCAGCGGCAGGGGGCGCGAGGTTGAAATGGACCAATCAGACACGGAAATAGAGCAAGACAGCCTATCAAGATGCAGCGTCAAAGCGGCTTTCACAGGAGGCATGCCGCCGAGCGTTTCATGATGTGCACCTACCAGCGATCCTTCAAACACAGCGCTCTGGCTCCGTCACGTCTCGGTTCCGCCGTCCACTCCCTCGGAGGTGGCCTCTATAAGAGAAAAGGCTGGCGAGTACGTGTTGTCGCGGTCCCACAGCAGTAGCGCTATAATACTGTGATTGCAAATTAACGTAACTTGGTTGCTCTATTTCAGGAACTCCCGGCTAGGCAGACAATCACTATAACAATCGTGAGATACTCACAGTGCCCTGGACAAGGCTCCAGCCTCGTCCAGTAACGGCAATCAGGCCTGAGTTATAGTGTGTCGGTTCCGGTTCCTTGCTCCTCCTCAGCCGGGGTCCTGGGTCACTGTGGCGGGGACGTGGCTGCCTCGGTCGGCTGCTGGCGGGGACATGGCTGTCTCGGTCGGCTGCTGGCTCTGTCTGTCTCTGGCTTGCTCTCCTCTCCCGTCCTTTGCATACTCCTGATAAAGAAGAAATGTTCCCCCGTCCATTGGCTCCCCAGTGTCAATTCCCCTGCCCCAGGTGTCTGTGATTCAGTGACTGTGAATCAGTCCAGGCAGAAACTCCCAAAAACACACACAACACTCCAAATACAAAATCAAATAATGCAAAAGTAATCAAAGCACACTTTAACCAGCACACATCGAATAGAGAGTCACAGTTCTTTAAAGGGGTCCGATACAAGTGATAAAAAGTCCCAGTTCAAATCTCCTAAAAGTACGAATTCTGAATTATTTAGCTTGTGCAAAATGTCAGAGAGACAGATAAGAGCACCTCTCACAGCAGAGGGGGTTCTGTAGCAGCCACCAGCCGACTACAGTGATGCGAGTGTCCTTTGATACATTTACTTGAAGAGCAAGGATCTCAAAGTGTTTGGCTTTGGTCATCGATAAGGTTACAGCAGCGTTGAGCTTGGACTTGACATATATAGCAATACCGCCTCCCTTGCTAATACGGTCAACCCTGAAAACTTTGTAATCTGTGATAGAAATTGCCTTGCTCAAGGAGACTTTGTCAAGTGGTAGGGTTATTACAGTTACAGATCCTCTCTAACCACCAGTTCAATATAGAGCAGGGCCTAAGGTGGAATAAGCAAAATAAGCAACCGCTTAGGGCCCTCATCTGCTTATATGGCCCCCAAGAACACTTGATTTTTCTCAATATATTATGTCAATATTACTCATACAAAAACAATATTGTGTTGTACAGACTGGCTAGTTATTACTAGTGTTTTAAACAATTCCCACTGCCTCTGTCAGAGCTGGTGTCACATTCATACACAATGAAAAGAGATGAGAAAAAACAGAAAGATAAAGGTATGTTGCCAATACAGATGGGTGTCTGGGCGATATGGCAAAACAACTTATGTGTGTTAGATTTACAGGTACGAATGATGAAGCTTTGACAATAGTCAATTAATGGCAGCACCGAGGTGGTGGGGGGGAGCCCCAAATCCAATTCTGCTTAGGGCCCCATAAGGATTGAGTGGGCACAGCAAGGGTCTACTTTGCAGAAACTCACGATCAGCTCTGTACTTGCAGCTTCCCCTTTCCTCCTTACTGTGTCGATGATAAAACGAGCCTTGACTCTTTCCTGTTGCAATGTATCCGCTTTCTCCCTCTCAGAGTCAGTTATCACCTTTTTGTGAAGAAGCTCGTCCAGCAGATCGTTGAGCACCTGTATCGATACACTCTTTATGAATTTGTGACGTATGTGGAACAGCCTCTTGTTTGAATAGAGACCACTCTGAACCGTTCCCTGGGGTTGACTTACGGCATCTGAGGGAAGACTAACTAGCACATCCCATACACACTGATCGTTACGGCCTTTCAGAAGGAGATTAATATATTCAATTTTCTTTTTTAAAGTCACCCGGAACGTGGGGAGGATGTAGTTGTTACTGTCACTGTAGGATTCACTGTCAAATTCTGCCTTCTTTGGATGTATTAGAATTAAGTCATCTTCAGGAGAAGTGGAAAGTTTGTACTCCTGCTTTGGGCATAGTTCAGTTTTTGAGGCTATGAGGCTCTCATATCCAACTAGTTTCTTCCTTTGTTTGTGCAGCACATCATGCACAATGTTTCCATGTAGCAACCACACATTGAGCACAGACAGATCAGAGTAGTCTAGCAACACGTATGTGTGAGGGGCCAAGTTTTGATCATCGACATACCGGTAATTAGAAACACCAGGAATGTTTATAATAACATGAGTTTTTGTCATTTTATCGGGAGAGGTGAACTCAGTGTCCTCATCTGTCACATGGACCACTGACAAGAATTTACATCCGCCTGCAGAGCGGTCCTCACAGCGTGGCAGATGCAGTTGACAGAGAGACTGCTGGTGGCATTTTATGTCAAACAGTGGTCCTGCAGGCTTCTTGTTATGCTGGACTAGCCTCTGTTCCCATGGGATAACCCTGTACACCACATCTCCTTCTCCTACCATTTTAAACACTAGACCTGTCCTACTGCAACAGTACAGGCCTGGGTAGGTGCACTGGAACATATATGTTTCATCAACAGCAATATCAGGTGTAAATATCTCAAAGCGGTCTTGTAAAAGGATTTCAGGTGAGGCCTGTGGCAACATTTCTTCTGGGAAATTATTGTGGTTCTGCACTGACATGGTTAGGGACACTGGTCCCTTACATGCTACTTCTGTTGGGCTTTCTTCAGTGCTGGTGGGTGCGCTTTGGAGGTGGAGGTGAGAATGGTTTGACGATGCATCGGGGGTTGAGGAGTTGTAAGAACCAACATATGTTTCCCTGGGGGGATGTGTGGAACGATGACCAGACCAAACAGGCAGTTCAGAATGAGTGTTATTATTTTTGCCCCGGAAGAAGAGTGAGGGTGTGGAGGGGGGGGCTGTGGCATCTCCTTCTCCAGTGAGTTGCTGATGACGCTCTGGTTCACCATCAAGAAGAAGACAACAATCAGAGAGCAGCTCTTCTCTCTTGTTCTTGTTCTTTCTTGCAGTTTGTACTTTGTCCATGATGAGGCGGTTGTACCTGAAAGATGAGCAATAGGAAAATAATGAAGAGGATGAAGAGGAAGAGTCTGAATCATAGCCAGCAGCACATTCTGGATATTTAGGCCTGCGATTTCAATACGAATGCCAGCGACTCCCGGCGATATCATTTTCAGGTGAACCTGAAAATTAGAGTAGAAGGAACTTTGCGAACACATGACATAGCAGGGATCAAATTCCTGGCCCATGTCATGTCGGCTCTCATCACTAATAAGGCCCAATCACACACCATATAAACAAGACAAAACATAGGATAATAGCCAGAGATGGGAAGTAACTAACTACAAATAAACAGGTAGCAAATACTGTACTTAAGAAGGATTTTCAGGTATCTGTACTTTACTGAATATTTAATTTTCTGACATCTTTTTACTTTTACTCCCTACATTTTAACACAAATATCGGTAACACTTTACAATACTGTAACACAAAAAATGGGTAGTTATTGAGGAACTAGTCAGGAACTAACCATTAGTTCATGAATAGTTAATGATTAGTTCATGAATAGTTAATAGGTAGTTCCTTAATGGTAGTTCCTTAAGAACTGACCATTAGTTACCATGTTAACGAACCAGTAAGTAATGATTACTTCCTTAAAAAATATATATATTTTATTTTTTATTTCGCTAGTTCATGAGTAGTTAATGGGTAGTTCCTTAATGACCCTTAATGGTAGTTCCTTAAAGATCCTTAATGGTAGTTACTTAAGAACTGACCATTAGTTACCATGTTAATGAACCAGTAAGTAATGATTACTTCCTTAATTTTTTCCCGCTAGTTCATGAGTATTTAATGGGTAGTTACTTAAGAACAGACTATTAGTTACCATAGTTGTTACTAGGGAATTAATCATTAGTTAATGATTACTTTACCATTAGTTACCATGTTTGTGCCCCCTCAAGTAAAGCAGGCCATCATACTTAGTTGATACTAGGGAATTAATCATTAGTTCATGATTATCTTACCATTAGTTACCATCACCCTACCTATAACAAACAAATACAAGAGTTGTTCCAGGTGAGGTTTGAACCCTTGGACCCAAGATCGCAAGATTATTACTCTGACTCTCTAGCAACTGAGCTATCCAGACTGCTGAATTGTGGCAGTTGGTAGAGCCTATACTATGTATCTGCAGAGCCAGAGACCAAGTACTTATAGTATTAAAGGTATGTTCTACCCAAATACCACTTTCTGTGCAAATACTTAGTGTTAAAGGTATATTCTATACTAAAACTGCTTTCTGTCCAAGTACTTATACTTTAAAGGTATATTCCACCCAAATACTACTTCATGTCAAAAGTACTTATAGTTTTAAAGGTGTATTCAACCCATATACTACACTACTTTCTGATTTAAAAAAAGCACTTAAAATATTGGATAGAAAGCCCAACAGCTACCACCACTGCCACATTGTAAAGAAATGTAATCTTTTTAATTTTGATAGTTTTAAACATTTTTCAGATGCCTGTCTATTTTTTAAAATCTTACACAAACTTGCTCCTCCCCCACTCTCTGAGTTCATAACTCAAGGACAGAGCAAAGGCAGAGCAACAAGGGCGGCGTCCAGAGGAGACTGTGTTGTCCCATTTAGACGGTCCACGTTTGGACAATCAGTCTTCTCAGTCAGAGCCGCCCACTACTGGAACAGTCTCCCCACTGACATTAGAGAGAGCTCCAACATTTCCATTTTTAAATACAGATTGAAGGGGTGGCTCAAATCGAATCAAATTTGCACACACAATTAACTATTTAATCTTATATACAAATACACTTACACATATTAACTCACATTTTTACTTACATTGTTTTAATGTATTTGTTTTAATTGTTGTGTTAATTGTTTCTATGTACTGTCCTGTTAGCCTTGTTTGGTATTGTAATGTGACATTGTTGGTCGTTATGTTGAGCTTGCTATGCTGTCTTACAATGTTGTATGGTTTTAGCCTCATCCTATACTGCTTTGTTTACTTTTTAGTATGAACTAGGGATGTCAATTTTCGGTTAATTTCACTTTCGATTAACCGACGCTAATAATCGATTAACCTATCGGTTAATTCATAATTTTTTAATATAAAAAAAAAAAAAATTTTTTTTTTTTTTTTTTTGTGTGTCTATTTACTCAATGAACTCATGCCCAAACAAGGCGTGTCTATTTAGATGCTGAAATGTTAATGCTTTTTGTGTTAGAATTTCTAACACAAAAAGCATTAACAAGCATTAACAAAAAGCATCAACATTTCAACACAAATTCTTTTTGTGTTAGAATTTCTAACACAAAAAGCATTAACATTTCAGCATCTAAATAGACACGCCTTGTTTGGGCATGAGCTCATTGAGTAAATAGACCAAAAAAATTTTTTTTTTTTTTTTTTTTTTTTTTTTTAATATTAACTGATAGACCGACAGCAATAACCGAACAACGACGTTAGCGACGGTTAATCGATTAACGGTTAACCGTTGACATCCCTAGTATGAACCCTTGACCCTAGTTCTTTTACCATCATGCTCAGGGACTACAGATGAAAATTAGCTCTCTTGCTAACTCTGGTACATTTACATGGATGTGCAAACTGAGATGTTGATTAATGTACACTGTCCCTGGTAAATAAATGCTTAAATAAAATAAAATAATTAAGTACTTATAATTTCAAAGCTGTATTCCAGCTTGCCTCTACCCGACCACTGAGCACCAGGGTCAGTCTCAGAGACCCAGAACAGCCCCCTCGCCCTCCAGCCTGCCTCTACCCACATTCTGAGCACCAAAGTTGGCTTACAAGACCCAGGACATGCCGCTGGTAATCAGTGGAGAACGAAATTTTAGTATTTTACTGGGATATACCTAAGTACTTGGACATTAAGTATTATTTGGGTGGTATATACCTTCAATACTATAAGTACTTGGACAGAATGTAGTATTTGGGTGGAATATACCTTTAAAACTATAAGATTTGGACATAAAGTAGTATTTTGGTTAAAATATACATGTAAACTATAAGTACTTGGACAGAAAGGATAGAACATACCTTGAATAAAAAACATTTTTTTTTTACCCTCTATCTTCCAGGGTGGAAGACCCAAAAAGGGTTTAAAACCGCCCCTGACCGTCACTAATGACACTAATGTTTTCCCGTTAGCAGGTACGTGTGATTCCTTGACCGCGGCGAGCGGAGGTTAGTTTCTCAGTGGATTTGTCATCTATGAAGGTTAAAAAACAAATTTAGCTCTCGCGCCTTTTGCGAAAATGTGGGCAACTTTTTTGACAGCCCTAAATCCAAAATGGCTACCATCAGCTATGTTGCAAATGGTGCAATGGTTTGACCTACAATGCTGGAAGTACATGATTTCTGGGACTTTTTGGGTCCATAATTGATGTTATTTTGTTGATTTTACCTATTTTTGGCCTTCAAATCCAAGATGACTGCCAATTTTCATCTCAAAAACGAGGCAGAGTTGTGGTGCGTGCATCCTCGGGTATGGACTAGTTGTAGTTTTGGATGTTTTTATAGTTACAGTTGCAAAGTGATTGTGAACACAGACATTATATTTACTTAACGATTGCAATCTTTTTACCGGTAGTTCTATTTATCATTATAGTTATTGTTCTAGATGTGATTAGTCTTTTCCAAAGGAGTCTATTTCTAACTCTGGAGTCTTCCTTACAAGACAGATGTTTTCAGTGCAAAATACATTACCACCAATCAACATACAACACAACATGACTGATGAATTGAGTAAAAATGGCAGAATGTCATTTTACCTGAGCTTGTTGCATGAAACAAAAATACAGGCAAGGAGGATTAAACACATGATGGGTATACTAATGGTGATAAGAAGGATCACGCCAGTGGGATCCATACCTGAAACAAGAGAAGAGTCAGTTAATTGAACTGTCTGCCACAGAGTAACAACTACATCAGCTTCAGAGTATAAAGTAATGTTTTACTTTACAATGGCCACCTTACAGTGTAGTAAATAATCCATGACATTTTCCTATAAATAAATACTCCCCCTACCACCCATATCCCACTAGCCATTCCACCTATCCACCCTTTGAATCCCAACTCTCTACCACCTACCTATCCCTATGACCCCTCTTATCCCATATATCCCCCTAGCCACTAACCCTACCCACCCCTCAATCTCTACCACCTTCCTATCCGTAGCTATGGCCCTTTTCCCACAAAACATCCATGACTCAGTGACTGACTGAGTGACTGTCCTGACTTTTCCATCTTATGACCCTGGCGAGGCCACTGGCCCAGCGCCGCGGGAAAAATCATCTGCTGCACAGGAAGTGATCTGTTTTATTTCTGGTTTGTTTGGAATCAACAGAAGAAGAAGAACTGGGTAGTTAGAATGAGCAGTGATAGCCACCATGACTGAAAAGATAGAGACAATAGAAGATCAAACAGCATCAACAGAAAATCCAAGTACTGGCCAGTCTCTCTCTATCTATCTGATAGATAATGCACTTACAAGGGTGTAATGTGGCAGCTGGTAACGACAACAAAGAGATAAACGGTCCAGTACAGAACAACAAAAACAAAACATGAATTGCAAGTCAAGTATAAGAAGTAAACTAAGTGTGTCTCTACTCCTCCACCAGCTCTGATTTGGTCTTACCCCGTTTGTTGGTCTTGATCACTGTTGGGTCCAGTTTGGTGACAATGTCCTCCATGACACCAGAGAGCTGAAACACACACTCGTACTTCCACCAGTCTTCAGGTTTGACTGATGAAACGTCCAGCTGAACACTTGTCTGGAAGGTTCCATCGTGGTTGGGGAGGATAGCTCCCTGGTCCACGAGGTCCTGAAGCTCCTCTCCATCTCTCATCCAGAACAACATGGCTCTGTCAGGGTAGAAACCTGTGGCATGGCAGCTGACTGGAGAGGAGGGGGACTTCTGGAGGAGAGACACAGAGGGAAGCACTGGAGAGAGAGGGGAATAGGGGTATGACAAAGAGGGAAAGAAGGGGGAATTGGGGCAGTGGGTGAGAGAGAGGGAGAAAGAGGAGGGGAGAGAGAAAGACAGAAACAGGAGGGTGGGAGGGAGAAGAGAGGCAGAGAGAGAAAATAAAGAGGGGAAAGAGAGAGATAGAAAGACAAAAAGATGTGTGTAAACAAAAAAAAACATCAGTTGTATGTACAGTGTGTTGGTTCATATTCACAGAGACAGATGAACATTGTTGTATCCATGAAATAGGTCATGTGACTCTACCTGTTCTCTGCAGAGTGCTCTTCCCATAGGCCACAAACGTCTTCAGGCTATCAATGCAAATCTGGGAAAGGTATACCTTTAACATTGCTAACATGGCTTTGTTATTATTCCATCTATGTATGGTGATGTCAGCCTGTGGTTTTAAAGCGATCCATGTCCATCTCTTCAGGTCCAATACCATCAAGTCTTCTCCATCATAACTATATTGATCATAACCATTAACGTCTCCAGTCTCATCATCCCATTCACAGCCATTCAACCTCTGGTAGGTGTGAAGACCTGAGAGAGAGACAGAGACTGAAGTAAACCAGAGTGAGATCCAAGCTCGGTCAACTATCAGTGGTTGATATCACTGTGTGTGTGTGTGTGTGTGTGTGTGTGTGTGTGTGTGTGTGTGTGTGTGTGTGTGTGTGTGTGTGTGTTCGCGCGCGTGCCCGCGCATGGTTAAATGTCGAAATTGGGGACAGTGTGTGCATTTGTGGACAAGAGCCATGTCAGTGCCAGTGGTTAAGGTTAGGGTTAGGTTAAGGTTATGGTTAAGATTAGCGTTAGGGTTAGGTTTAGGTTTAGGCAAGTAGCATTATGGTAAGGGTAAGCATCCAGGGAATGCCTGTAAATCTATGTGTGTGTGTGTGTGTGTGTGTGTGTGTGTGTGTGTGTGTGTGTGTGTGGGTGTGTGTGCGCGCGTGCGTGTGTGGTGTGGTGTGGTGTGGTGTGGTGGCATGATTTCGAATCGCACATAAGTTACGCAAAAACCACGCCCTGTGCCTGCCTACGCAACAGTCAAGCGCCGGGATTGGCCAGGCGCTCATGCGTGATTTCTAACCCCACATAGGATAAGCAATAACCACGCCCTGTGGCGCCGGGATTGGCCAGGAGCCTTAGCATAGTAATAATAATAAGCATAATAATTCTACACAATGTACACAATCTACAAAAACATGCAATAATATAAACGGTGTTGTGTTCACGTTCATAGCTCATATAATATAATGTATCATATCGTTAATTTCAAGCTCAATTCTTACCCAGAGAAAAGGTACAGCACTGTACCAAGCAATAGTTTTTTAAACATCTTTATTTTAAAAGATGAAAAACCCCAGGTGCTTTAGTCCCAAGCTTCAATGCTCCTGGCCAATCCCAGCGCCACAGGGCGTGGTTATTGCTTATCCTATGTGGGGTTAGAAATCACGCGGCGCTCATAGACCAGACCTGCACATCCAAAGCGTCAAGGCCGTGCCCCTTTTTGGGGGATAGAAAGAATGAATAGCGTTGTTGTGATGGTATTTTTGCCGTGTTTTTAGCTAGCATAGACAAAATACCAATTCATTAATTTCGGGTTCAAGTGTTTTTTTGGTTTGATAAACATGTCTACTAATTATTTTGCGACCTTGCCTGAACCTGAACGGTCGAGATATATGAATAAATTAAGGTTGACTGGTCTGTCGTCATGTCCGTTCAGCCTGAGTCAAAGAGGATTTCCGCATTCCCCCAAAAAGGGGCGTGATGCAGTGCGATGACGCGTTGCAGTTCTGGGTCTATGCTCATGTTGGGCTCCGTTACAGGGACACCATTCCTGGCTGTGAGAAGCAACAACACCAAGCCTGCACCAAGCGAGGCTGCAGCGAGGCTGCAATGAGGATATTGAAAGACAAAATTCTACATCGCACCAAAGCATACAATGTATTTTAATGTTATTTGACTTTCTGACCACCCGCCTCAGAATAACAGATGCTGCCCTTAGCCATTGGGAAGGCTAACCCTTTACTTTTGGTTTTATTTATTGTGTATGATTCAACTTTTTATCTATGATTTTATATTATTGCATGTTTTTGTAGATTGTTGGGAGTGGCCTGGGGGGGGGGGGAGCTAGGCCTATGTGCTGTAGCCTATTGTATTTTTAATTTTATATTTTTCATCAGCTGAGCTCTGTTATTGAAGCTTTGGCTAAAGGCCTGAATTTTACAATGATGTTTTGAAATAAATGTTTAAAAATCGATTGTGTGTTAAAAGCTTGTGTTACGTTTTAGTTGGCGTCATTACAGTAATTTATTTTCAATGTCAGCTATCAAGAGCAATTTGGTTAATAAAATCGCTGGGCTGGGCACAGTGTTTGTGGTGTGTGGGAAATGTTTGTTTGAAAAGCTTGTGTTACGTTTTCATTAGCGTTAACGTAATACACTAATAATTCATTTCAATGTCCGCTATCAAGAGCAATTCAGTTGGTTCATGAAATCGCTGGGCTGCGTGCCGTGCAGTGATTGTGGTGTGGGAGATTCCAGCTGTCAAAAGAAGACAAAAGACTTGCTCCTGGCCAATCCCGGCGCTTGACTGCTGCGTAGGCGGGC
The DNA here is from genome assembly GCF_964638095.1 of Poromitra crassiceps. Lineage (NCBI taxonomy): Eukaryota > Metazoa > Chordata > Actinopteri > Beryciformes > Melamphaidae > Poromitra > Poromitra crassiceps. The sequence goes on along the minus strand of NC_139635.1, from coordinate 32,019,098 downwards.
ACAGGGCGTGGTTTTTGCGTAACCTATGTGCGATTCGAAATCACGCGGTGTGGTGTGTGTGTGTGTGTGCGCCCGATGGAGGCTACATCTCTGCTACTTTACAATAAACCAAGTTGAAAATCATTTCAGCAGAATAAGGTGTAACAAACCAACCTCCAGTTTGGTTAAAGCGCTGCTTATACATGTCAATGTTGTATTTGAATTCCATCATCATCGCCACACAAGACCCAGTTTCTCTCTCCCAATACTGTGGATCATCTGCGGTTGCCTTGATCATCCAGTCCTGTTTGGGTTTTACTCTCTTGGTGTTGCTATCACAGTATTCGATCTGAACTCCATCAACCATCCCGCCTTTCACAAACTCTGGGAAGTTTGGGACTCCAGAGGATGCAGTGTAGAAATACTTCAGGGAGTGAGTCACTGTGGGACAAACAGATTTACATTTTTTTAATGAATTTGCAAACTCACAACACAACAAAGAATTTCAATTTCTGGAGTTTTCTTTTTTCAAAGGGTGGACATCTCATTATGAAACTCTTCATATTCAGTTTTACTTTTTCATTATGACTTTTGAAATGTTTTCTGAAAATCATGTTTAAAAAAACACATTTACATTTCAAAAGTCATAAAAGTGGTCAACCAGGTTTCCATTACTTTGCTGGGTCCAGCAGGGTTGCCCTCTTTGCCGTCGCGCTCGAGCCCATTGCCTTAAAAATACGTAGCCACCCAAGCCTTGCAGGCCTGGAGGTCAGAGGCGTTGAGACGCATATTTGTATGCAGACAATGTAATATTATACCTACATAATTTAGAAAAGTCGATCCCCACTCTCCTAGAATTAATCACCTCCTTCGGTAAGCTGTCCGGATACACAATTAACTGGACAAAGAGTGACTTTATGCGTCTCTCCCGGTCTCCTGGAAAATCTCCCATTCAAATTGGCAAAGGACCGTCTCACCTATCTTGGCTTGACCATACCCAGAGATCCTAAACTAATATTTAAATTAGGGATGTCCGATATTATCGGCCTACCGATATTATCGGCCGATATTAGCATAAAAAAATCGATATCGGAAAATATCGGTATCGGTTTTCATGCCGATATATATATATTTTTTAATACAGGGGGAGTCTCACTGAGTGCAATGCTCTCTTTTTCAGGAGTGCCCTGTTCACATTCACACACACATTCATACCTGGAAGCTGACCAGTACAACCACAGTCTGATCTGTTGGCCACTGAGCAGCTCCACTGGAGCGGTTGGGGTTAAGGGCCTTGCTCAAGGGCACCTCAGTGGTGGTAATGAGGGAGGGGCAAGCGCTGCCTTTTCACTTTCCCCACCCAGATTTATCCTGCCGGTCCCGGGGATTGAACCGACGACCTTCTGGTCACAAGCTCGCTTCTCTAACACTTACAACTTTAACACAACATGCATATTATATTATTAAACTCTTCAGCTACATTAAGCTACATTATGTAACTTGTTACGTGAAATCTTGGTGGAAAAAAAGCCCGCTTATATCGGTATCGGTTGATATCGGTATCGGAAATTAAGAGTTGGACATTATCGGATATCGGTAAAAAAGCCAATATCGAACATCCCTAATTTAAATTGAACTTTGTGGACTTTGTTTCAAGACTCAGTGTATAGAAAACTGGAAAATCCTGAAAAAATTGAAAAAATGGAGGCCAGCTCCATTGTGAACTCTTGCCAGCCATGCTATTTGCTAAGTTAGAGACACCTTCGAAAATTTGAATTTAAGTTTTGTCATGAAAAACCCAATTTGTTTCAATCACTCTTTTTTGCCTCCATGGTCAGACAAAAACTACTTTTATTTATTTATTTATTTAACCTTTATTTAACCAGATAAGACCCATTGAGACACAATATCTCTTTTACAAGGGTGACCTGGCCAAGAGGCAGCAACATCATCAGCAAATACATACAATTACAAGTAAAAACAAACAAACATAAGTACAGAGAATACGATCTACTCAAACAGGAGAACAATAAAAACAAATTAAAATCTAAAAAGTGCCAAAACATCAGTGCAGAAAGTACTAAAAGACACAACTAAAAGTAACAAACTATGCGTCATGGCAGGAGCAGCTAGTGGTGAGTATTTCAGAATTTTTTTGTTTAGAACTCGATAAAGAGATGAGATAGGCCAATTTAAGACGGGCCTGAAGGTCGTTCCATGACCAGGAGCCAAAATAGAACAGACTTCTTCCACCAGCCTCAGTCCTAGCACGTGGCAATTTAAAACGGATCCAGGCAGTGGATCTGAGATTGTGAGTGTCACTAAGTGACACAAACTTAGAACAAATATACATAGGCAGCTGACCTAAAATTTAAATATACCAATGATGCATCCTGCGCATATCAAGCGAAGACCAACCAACAGATGCATACAGTGTACAATGATGTGTCCTAAAGGCAGAGGTAGAAATGAATCTCAAAGCAGCATGATAAAGTGGATCAAGCTTGGCCAGTGCAGTTTGACAAGCAAAACTGTAAACCGTGTCACCATAATCAAGCTGAGACAAAAATATACCTGTTACCAGCTTTGTACGGGAAGAAAAAGAGAAGCAAGATTTTAATCTATAGAAGAAGCTCACCGTGTACTCGAGTTTCCTAATTAACATGTCAATATGGTATTTAAAGTTGAGATTCTTGTCAAGCCATATACCTAGGTATTTATAAGTTTCAACAAATTCAATGGGGATACATGCCTGGAGTGAGAAAGGGCTAGTTTCCATCAAAGACTTAATACATAGATGGTCATTTTGCATCCTTTGATTTACTGACAAGGAAATTTGAGTTGCCCGGCACGAACTGGCTCAGATTCCTGCAAATCAGAAATGATGTTCGATCCAAGATTCACATGCTTTTTTCGATGTGTTGCTGAGCCCTCCTCACTCCAAGCACCTTATCTCTAGATTTGTATGTCTGTTTGACAACTGCAACACAGCCTCTAGAGGATTAGAGAAGCATGACCTTATTTCATGCATTTAACGGAATTCCCCATTCTAAAACCCCATAGCCTTTTCCCCTGAGGATCCAACATGCTATTTCCAGAGTCATTCCTGCCGTACTCTATGGGATTCTGGGTCGTCTGTGATTCTTTATCGTGATGTGATTCCGATTGAAACAGGATAGAGAGGTGGGACATAGCGTTTTGATTAGGAGTTTGATTTGATTTGATTTGATAATCTTTATTTTGAACTTGCACATAAAACAAAAAAAATAAAACATATCAATGAAAGCCATGATCTAAAAATTAAGCAACAAAAATAAAATAAAAATAACAATTAAAAAGAAAATGCAATCATTGATCAACCTCAACATGTTCAAAAAGGAGTAGGAAGAAGTAAAGACTTATATACTCCTACCCCCTTCTTATAACTTTGTTTGCTTTGACCATTGGAAAACGGGCGTGCCTGGGCGGTACTAGAAGAGAGTACCGCAGGGTTGACATATTTTTGCAATGTTGGATCATCAGGGGAAAAGGCTATGGGTTTTTAGAATGGGGAATTCGGTTAAATGCGTGAAATAAGGTATGTGGTTAACAAAAGTTTATGGGAGTGGTAATTGATATTTGCAGTGGTAGGTTTCAGATTTGTCGGGTAAAATACATTATTTTGCAGACTGCTTTCTCCCTCTCCTCAAAGGCATTTACCTGGGTCCAGATGGCAGCCACTCTCCTCAACTCGCATTAGTCAGTCACTCATCCCAGACACGGCCACTTTTTAACAGTCAAATCAAACTCCTCCACATGCTATGTCCCGCCTCTCTACCCTGTTTCACTCGGAAATACGTCACAATAAGGAAGTCACATACTGTGCAAATGGCGTTTCAGCTTGACATTCAAACCAGTGGGCTAGGTCGGGGTTTGATAGAGGAAGCCACGGAAGTGATAGCCTACTAAAAGCTGTAGTTCATCGAATAGCCACTTGAGGCTGCATCCAAAAGGGAGTCGTTCCCCGTTCACCCCCATGTGTTAGTCTCACGTAGTCAGACCCACTGTCGACTAGGGCTGTGCCGATTCACTTATCTCCCGATTCGATACTATCACGATACTTGGGTGCCGATTCGATATATATTGCGATTCTACGATCATTGCGATTCGATATTACGATTTATTGCGATTTTTGTTTCTTGTTTTCTTTTCCTTTTTCAGTTTGTTTGCTTTTTTACACTAGAACATGGGAAAGGTTGAATCATACACTTCTAGAGAGAGACTGTATATTATATCATGAGTAGGGCCGGGTGATATAGTTAAAAAGTATATTGATATAACATCTTTCATATCAGTCTCGATAATTATTGATAATTTTAATTACCCTTAATAAAAAACATGAGAATTAAAAGGTTGCATTTAGCCACTTTATTTTGAACCACCTTATTTTCAAGGCACACAGGTAGGTCTAATTTGTCACACACACACACATATGCTCTGCGTGCAACTGCAAGCATTATTTACAGACATGGTGATGTTTTACTTTGATGACAGCCTAGCGTTGCCAGCCTTCTAAAAGAACGTTTTGTAACGTGTATTTCAGGGTTGTAGGGTTAACGTTAGGTGAATCAGAGGTGTGGAAAAGCCTGGGTTTTGCGTTGACTTGCTTAACTACAAATATGTCATAGGCTTATGTAGGGCTGGAGGGCGACCGCGCGCCGTTTGTTGGGAAAATGAACATGTATGAATGCTTTTTTTTTTGTCTTGGGGGGTGGGCGTTAACCACTTTTGAAAGTAGTGCTCCAGATATAGATATTGTAACAACACAGGCGAGGCCGTTCGCGAACCCGGAGTCTCCAACTTACAAGCCCAACACGTTAACCATCAAGCTAAAGGGACAATCCCTTTAGCTAAGGTCCACGTGCTTGCTTTTATCCTCACAGACCCAGGATCGCTACACTACCTCCACCTGTGGGAAGCGCAGCCCCTGCGCTTCAGCGTACTCCATGCCTCACCAGCTTGGTGCAGCAACTGACGGACGATTTCGGCTCCCTCACGCATCCCATTCGGGGCTGCCTTCCGATGACCGCGCGGCCATCCTATCCCACTTCTGACACCAATGTAACAACACAGGCGAGGCCCTTCGCGAACCCGGAGTCTCCAACTTACAAGCCCAACACGTTAACCATCAAGCTAAAGGGACAATCCCTTTAGCTAAGGTCCACGTGCTTGCTTTTATCCTCACAGACCCAGGATCGCTACAATATAATCTACAGCCGGCACTGCCAGACTACCCTTATGTTAAAATGCCTGACTTTGTAACAGGATTAAACATGTTTACAGCCTGGTTCAAAACATGGTTTTGGTCTATATAGCTAATTTCATGTTTCACAACAACTGTACAGGGCAGGGGGTGACTTTTTATATAACTCGCGGTCTCGCGTACTTACAGTAAAATAGACAATAGAAAAGGTCCTCTGCTGACGCCACTCTCTCTCTAGTCTAGAGGACACTAGAAAAGACTATGTTTTGGGGGTGATTGCCTGTCCAGTGATCACGCAGCTTGCTGATCATGGACGAATAACAGGCCGAGCTGCAGCTCTGGGAAACTAGTCTGGGCACCTTTCACTTTCACTTTAGCTTCTATTCTCTAGATGATGCGCGTCTCACGCCTCGCAAGACACGCGCGGGGCAGAGCAGCTCCAGCGGCTACGGAGTTTCTCACTCAATAGAAATAGCCTGTCACTCTTTGCACTGCATTGTTTCTCCAATACGGGACGCGCGTCCCGTATGAGTTCAATACGGAACACGTCTTTTTGTTTACAAATACGGGACAATTCCGTATTTTAAGGGACGGTTGGCAACCCGTCTGCATTGCAAGACATTTTTAAGGGGAACCAGAGGAACTCACCTCCGCTGGTAAGAGCCGCGCTCCATATGAGAGAGACGACCACTAGACTCACAACACGCTGGACCCCGGTCATCCTTGTCTATCAGGTTCCTCTATCTGTCATTAGGCTGAAAATCCACAGCATGTATTTCCTGGTTTAACATGAGGGTGTGGTGGCTCGTTTGAGATGAGGCAAGTTCGCCTTGTTTGCCCCGTTGCATGATGGTTAGAAAAGGTGTCCGACGTGCTCCGCCTACCCGACTGCGTGAGAGCGAGGCGGGCGCAGATTTGGAGCGAGGCGCCGCAGTTGCTCCCCACCAACTGCGCCCGACTGCGGATGACAGAGACGAGAAACGCATCAAGCTGAGCGCCCATTGGTTCAACACAGGTGCATCACAAACCCACAGTGAAGTGTAGAAACTTAAATGTTATAGGCTATCTATTCCAAGCTGTCACTTTATATTTTACATAAATACCACCTGTAATGCCCACATTAAAATAAAAATAAAGAATCTGAAGGGCTGGGTCATTTGAGCAGTGAGTGTGGGTGGCGCTAATGCATGTTTTAATTTGTTTACAAATCGCTGTTAAACAAAACTGTAGAAGAAGAAAAGCAGCAGTGAGTGTTTTTTTTTTTTTTTTTTTTTTTTATAAATTTTATTCAAGACCATATCATACAAAAAACAGATAAAACACACGACACACACAGACAACATCTACAGTACAAGGCTCAGGGGTACAAGCAAATAATACTAATAAGAAACAACAAGGTAGGCTACTTCATGAGGTCACAAAAGTTGTAAATAGCAGCACAGTCCTGATTGCTTTGGTATTCTTTGAGTGTTTGATAGAGTCCGTATATTCAGTGAAATCATTTTTAAACACGGGGAAGAATGGTTTAGAACCATTGAATTTACACTTGTGGATGTGGTATTTAGCATAGAAACAAAAGATTAATTATAAAACATTTCCCCTCATTCTCCATCGTGAAATCAAATACACCAAAGAAAACATCCTTAAAACAGAAAGAAAAATCTGAGATGAAATGCAGTTGGATGAACTTCAAAATCTCTGACCAAAATTTCTCTGTATGAGAACACTTCCAAAACAGATGTGAGACATTTTCATCAGAATCTTTACAAAATGAGCACTCAGACTCAATGTCCCGCTTATATCTTTTAAGAAAGGATTTTGCTGGGTAGAACCTGTGTATTAATTTAAATGTAACTTCTCTCACTTTATTGGTAATCAAATATCTGAGTGGCAACAACCACACTTTCTTCTAGTTAGTTCCGGTTAATGGCTAGAGTAGTCAGATTGTCTGAACTGCTGCTCATTTGGCCTGGCTGCTCTGCTAGTTCCAGTGTGCTGCTGCTACCTGGGGCTGGGCAAAAATGTAAATTCATTTCTGGCTTATTCATTGGCTCTTTTCACCTCTTAAGTAAAATACTAGTGGTGGGACTCGATTAAAAAAAATCGAATTAATTAGAGGCTTTGTAATTAATTCATCTAAATTAATCGCATTTTAATCGCATATCAATATTTGACACAAGAAGCAACATTTTTCAATTCAAATGGATTTTGGTATATGAATGAATCAGTGAATAGGTAGTAGTAGTAGTAGTAGTAGTAGTAGTAGTAGTAGTACTTTATTTGGCACTTAATTACCAATTTACAGGTTACAAAGCAAACATGAGCACAGGTTAAAATGCACAATCAGCACAGGTTAAAATGCAGACATCATAGTAGCTTCACTAAATAAAATAGAACTTTCAGTCATAAACAAAAGGAGACCAGACCAACAGGACATGTTATGGGGTATGGAGGAGGTTCAGGAGTCTAGTAAGGTATGGTATGGGGGGAGAGTTCTGATGGTGACGTGTTTTTCTGAGGGGATTGTTCAGTTAGAACAGACAATACATATTGCTGTATTCGCACTATCAGACGTGAATTTACTAATCTTGGCTCTGAACCCCGTCATCTAGTCGAGTGTGGGTTGGTGACTCTGCTTAACGTTAGTTAAGTTAACGTTACCCTCTGGCTTCCACGCAGCTGCAACATGTTTAGCATTGAGGTGATAACGGAGGCTTGAAGTGAAGTGCTGATATGCAAATGTTTGTCATTACAGCGCACTTCCCACATGTGGGGCTTTGTTGTCTGATGTCACATGATCGGTATGATCGGTATGCCTGGAATTCGTCCACTGAGAAACGTTCCATGGTCTCTGTAGTGCAAAAATAAAGTGCGATTAAAATGCGTTATTTTTTCTGAATCTAAATTAACGCGTTAAAGTCCCAGCCCTATAAAATACTGTAGCGTTCCAGGTAATCCAGGTATTACCTGTAATGTGATGTGCAATAGAAGTGTCTAGATTGCAGCTAGGAACTAATGTGTGTGGGTGTGTTCCTAGGGGGAAGGGGGTATATAGGACCAGCGGCCGCGGGCCGGATGTCAGTCTAGTTCTGCGAGCGAGCCGAGACGGTTGCTGTGTGTAGAGCTAGCTGTGAAGCTAGCTGCTAGGAGCTGAATGAGCCTGTCAATAAAGAACCTGTACCAACTACAACTCTCCGTTCCTTGGCGGATACACGATCCGTTACAATACATAACCTGACTGCTCAATTTTACTGTCCCCTGTGACTATTCATGACCATACTGTCACTATATGTCACTATATGTGACTATAAGCCACAGTATATTCTGTTCTGTTCTTCTCTTCCCCAGCTCCCTCCTCCCTTTCCCTGCTCTCTCCTCCCCCACATTCCCTGCTCCCCACCTCCTCCATTCCCTGTTCTCTCCTCCCCCACATCATCATCCCCCTTTTCTCCCTTTCTCTCTGTCTCTCTCTATCTCTCTATGTTCAATCTTGTTATTACTACTGTAATTGTTACTGTTTTATATTTAGCTATTCTCTGTTAAGTCCTCTGAGACATGCTTGTGAATTAGGGCTATGCAAATAAACTTGACTTGACTTGACATGAGCACCTTTCTGTGAGCTGGCAGTTGATGTTATTTGTTTTTGTCTTGTCTTTTTGTTTATTGTGCTGTAAACAAAAAATGTAAAAAAAAAAAAAAAATCTGGTTCAGTGCCTTGCTCAAGGACACTTTCTCGGGTGGGAGAGATATATTTGCTGTTACGACGGGGGGAAAACTGACCTTCCAGTTACAGATTATCTCTAACCACCAGTTCAATATAGAGGAAAGGGTCTACTTTGCAGAAAATCGCGATCATCTCTGTACTTGCAGCTTCTCCTTTCCTCCTTACTGTGTCGATGACAAAACAAGCCTTGTCACTTCTCTGTTTCTCTGTAGCTGCATTCTCCCTCTCAGAGTCAGTTATCACCTCTTTGTGAAGAAGCTCGTCCAGCAGACGGTTGAGCACAGGTCCTGATACGCTCTCAATGAATTTGCTCCGTATGCGCGACAGCAGCCTCTTGTTTGAAGAGAGATTTGGACCACTCTGAACCTGGGGCTTACTTACAGCATCTGAGGAAAGACTGACTGGCATTTCCCATACACACTGATCGTTACTGTCTTTCAGAAGGAGATTAATATCTTCAATTATTTTTTTTACAGTCACCTGGAACGTGGGGATGTAGTTTTCATAAGATTCACTGTCGAATTCTGCCTTCTTTGGTTGTATTAGAATTAAGTCATCGTCAGGAGAAGTGGACAGTTTGTACTCCTGCTCTGGGCATAGTTTAGTTTTTGAGGCTATGTCTATGAGCCTCTCGTATCCAACTAGTTTCTTCCTTTTGTGCAGCACATCACGGGGCACAATGTTTACAGGTAGCAACCACACATTGAGCACAGACCTGAGATCAGGATCATCTGGTGGTTTGTAGAGTAGCAACACGTATGCACGGATCGGGCGAGGGGGTGAGTTTTCATCCTCGGCCATGCCATAACCAGAAAAAGCAGTGATGTTTATAATAACATGAGTTTCTGTTATCTTATGGGGAGGGATGAACTCAGTGTCCTCATCTGTCACATGAGCCACTGACAAGAATTCACATCCGCCTGCAGAGCTGTCCTCACAGTGTGGCAGATGCAGTTGACAGACAGACTGCTGGTGGCATTTTATGTCAAACAGCGGTCCTGCAGCCTTCTTGTTATGCTGGGCTAGCCTCTGTTCCCATGGGATAACCCTGTACACCACATCTCCTTCTCCCTCCATGTTAAACACTAGACCTGTCACACTGCAATGGTACAGACCTGGGTAGGTGCACTGGAACCTATATATTTCATCTATTTCATCAACAGCAATATCAGGTGTAAATCTCTCAAAGCGGTCTTGTAAAAGGATATCAGCTGAGGCTTGTGGCAACATTTCTTCTGGGGAATGCTTGTAGTTCTTCACTGACTCGCTGACATTGCTGAAAGAGGAGCAATAGGAAAAGAATGAAGAGGATGAAGAAGAGTCTGAATCATAGCCAGCAGCACATTCTGGATATTTAGGCCTGCGATTTCAATACGAATGCCAGCGACTCCCGGCGATATCATTTTCAGGGGAACCAGAAAATTAGAATAGAAGGATCTTTGCAAACACATGACATAGCAGGGATCAAATTCCTGGTCAACGTCATGTCGGCTCTCATCACTAAGGCCCAATCACATGCCTAAACAAGACATAGGATAATAACCAGAGATGGGAAGTAACTCCTACAAATACTGTACTGTTAGGCCTACTTAAGAAGGATTTTCAGGTATGTACTTTACTGAGTATTTATTTTTCTGACGTTTTACTTTTACAGTACATTTTAACACAAGTATCTGTACTTTCTCCTCCTTACATTTTCAAAAGAGGCTAGTTAGTTTAGTTTTAATGCACGACAGACAAAAACCATGTAACATTGTTTGTCTGTCTCTCTCGTCTCATGCTCTCCCAGCTTTCAGGCAATATGAGCTGAGCTGAGATGAAAAAACATATCACACACATTATTAATCAAAGTATAGTCTTTATCAGTGGCGCCGGCAGCCGTAATCCTGTACACACCGTTCGTACAATTTTCTTTATAAGCAAGCAAGCACCGTCACTAATTGACACTAAAGTTTTCCCATTAGTTGGGTCATTACATGTGATTCCGTGACCGTGGAGAGTGAAGGTTAATTTCTCAGTGGATTTGTCATCTATGAAGGTTAAAAAACAAATTTAGCTCCTGTGCCTTTCGTGAAAATGCGGGTAACTTTTTTGAGAGCCCTAACGATGCATTATGTAATAACTGCACATTATGTAGGCTAATAATGTAATAAAATGTCACTTTCAATAGGCTATGTAATAACGACGTATTAATTAATAATCTGCACATTATGTAGGCTAATAAATCGTCTGAACGCAATATGTAATAACGTTTGCTGCATTTTGTAATAAATATATTAGCCTACATATTGCACAGAATGCGGGGGTTGCACTTTTTTCTTGCTGAAAATGTAATAAGTGACGCATTATGTAGGCTAATAACATTACAAAATGCTGTCTGTCATTTGAAAATATATATATATTTGACCATAAAAAGCATTTAAATTCCTGGACTTTACATGCAACAGAGTGTCGACCCGTGCCAATTAACCCAGAATGTGCTAATTTCTCTGTCCTTGTGTATTCAAATAGGATAAGATTACCTTTTCAGACCATTGGTCATTGTAGCCAAAAAATCACTGCGAGGACTCAACGCAGCCTCAAGCCTTTGGCATAGTCTTCGCGCCCAGCCAAGCGCATAGGGCGCGCGGCGATTTTGACGTCACGGGGCGTGTCGGGGGGCAAGGCCTGAGCGCGGCGCGGCGCGTCCATGGAGATTTTTCTATCAGCGCGTCGGGTTTTGGCACATTGTCAACATGGACGCTTTTGAGGGAAGACTCCAAGGGAAAATGGCGGCGATTGAGTGCCAGACAGTCTGAATGAAATTGAATGTAACGTTCCCAATTCTATGTATTAAATTCTAAAAAACGACCCTCAGCCTCAACATTTGGGAAGGCTAAGCCACACAACTAGTTCGTTACAATCGAACGGCATGCTTCGAAGGCGACTTTACGACGATGAGGACGGTGAGGACTCAATCACAGCAGATCTCCGCTGATAGACTACCACAGGCACAGGCACCTTGCTTCCTCCTTCAACGCTTCTCTGCGAGATTTTGTTCGTATACCGCCCCCTGGCGTTTCGGAGCGAGCTGCGCACTGACTATGTTCTGTTTTGGCCCGCACAGAGTGCGCGCGCCCTCCACGGAGCCCCGCTTCCAGCGCGTGCGCGAAGAGTATGCCAGACGCTTCAGGCCTTCTCATGACCACATGCGCACAAGCGCGCAGCAAGATCCCCTTGCTTTGATGACAGTGCTCCGCTGTTATGGAGGCTTCTCAACGGCCTGCATAGTCCTCATCAGGGATTTCAGCCAAATCTATCCAGAGTGGGCTTTTTTAGCCATATTTAGAGCAATATCTCATTTTAAATTAAAAAAAATTGGTTTCTTTTAACCTTTTTTAGCCATATTTAGAGGAATATCTCATTTTAAATCAACATTAGGATTATACTGTTGTGATGTCATTATTATGTAGTATCTTCTCCTTTTCTCAATAACTTTCATGTCACCACCTGCTCAGCTCTCCTGTCAGCATAATTGTAACTAACAAACACAAACTTGGTTTGCTGGTGCTGCTGTGTCTCTTCACTCTCTTTCTCTTGGTTGCTGGTGCTGCTGTGTCTCTTCACTCTCTCTCTCTCTTGGTTGCTGGTACTGCTGTGTCTCTTCACTCTCTCTCTGCCGTGTCCCTTCACTCTCTCTCTCTCTTGGTTGCTGCTCCATATCTCCATTCTCTCTCTGCTGTGTCCCTTCACTCTCTCTCTCTCTTGGTTGCTGCTGTGTTTCCTACGTAAAAAAAAAAAAATGTTATTTTCATGGGAGAAATTCATTTTTCAAAATGGGGGGAATTCCCCCCTTGCTTCATATAGGGGGATACACAGTTTTGGGGGGGGGGGGTGATACTACTTAGTCTATGCATGTAACAATGCATGTAACATGTACACATGCATGTAACTGGACAGGATACTTTTCTCTAGCATCTTCTTGCTCGCGTTTTGCAGGTTAGCAGCTGTAATGTAAAATGATACTCTGCTGGTTCACACAGTTTAACGTTATAAGATAAGATAAGATATTACTTTATTGTCAGACAGAGTCCGAAATTTGTCTTGCATCCTCAGACACTTGTTTCTCATCGATACATACAACAGTGCAAAACGACAACCAACACCATCCTCAAAGTGCATAGTAGACAAAACAATAACAATAACAAAATACAAGAATAAGGAAAGTGGCTGCAGCGCTTCCTTAGTCCCTATCTAGAGCCTCTAGCCTGATTCAACAGTTTGACAGCCTGGGGCACAAATGCGACGCGTGATGCGCGTCGGACTTTCAGTAATAAAATTAGTGGTGTGTTCCTCCACCTCCACAACAATGACGTCTTGTTTTGCTAACCTAACGTAACGACGTTACTTACAGTTGATGCAGGGGGACCCGGAAAATAGCTTCTGATGTCCCTCTTTTTCCGAGTGGGAGGACGAGGAGGAGGCGGCATGTCGGCATGTTAGTAGTGTGTGTCAGAGCCATATGTGTGGGTGGGCGTTTGTTTGGTCATCAGCCAAATGAGCCAATCAAACGTGAGTTTGGGGCGGAAAAATTGGACTGGCCCATTCAGTTGTGAAAAACAGGATTAAATGTAACTTTGAACATAATGCAAACTAATTTCACTCAATAATGGTCGGGTCAATTCTATCCTTGCAAAATATGGGAAGACAATCTAAATGACCTATATAACTGCACTCCAAAGATAATGCAAATAAGGTTGCTTAAAAGTTGATAGGGACAATTGGACACCCTGAAATGTTGGTTGTGACTTGTCACGACCAACCCTATGCAAATTGACGCGCTTGGTGATCCCTGTCCCCAGTCTGCCAGCAGAGAGAGGGTTGCAGAACCCAATCAAACAGCGCTGAGTGCTGACCAAGCCGACACTTGCATTTCGGTCTTGGCCTTTGTTAGTTGATAGAAGTGTGGTTGACACAGACGAATTTACGGCCGCAATCCAGAGATTACAGGGTCATTTAAACGCACCACCGGCTCCTATGTAAAAAAAATAGCTACACTTTGCTACATTTTTTAATCTAAATATAGGCTACATCTACCAATCACCTAAATCTACAAGTAAACATCTAAATGTCTCTGCCTGGTTGTGTGAGCCTCCAGTCAATACTGGCTAGTTGTAGTTTTGGGTGTTTTTATAGTTACAGTTGCAAAGTGATTGTGAACACAGACATTGCAATATTTTTTATACGGGTAGTTCTATTTATCATTATAATTATTGTTCTAGATGTGATTAGTCTTTTTCAAAGGAGTCTGTTTGTATCTCTGGAGTCTTCCTAGTTCCCTGTTTTCCATCGGACCAATCAGATATTTCAGGCCAAAAGACATTATTGGTGGTATACCACCAATCCCATGCAACACAACATGAATGATGAATCGAGTCAAAAATGTAATTTTACCTCATTTCCCCAGTAAGCAGCAGGCAGAGCAGTATGCCTGCTACAACTAGGGCAATAATGAAGGTAATACCAGGTAGTCCATCTGAAACAAGAGAAGAGTCAGTTAATTGAACTGTCTGCCACAACAGGAGTACCTACATCAGCTTCAGAGTGTAAAGTAACTTTTTACTTTACAATGGCCACCTTACAGTCTCTTAAAGTAACACCACCCATATCCCCCTAGCCACTAACCCTACCCACCCCTCGAATCCCGAATCTATACCACCTTCCTATCCATATATGGCCCTTTTCCCACTAAACTCACTAAACATCCATGACTCAGTCACTGACTGAGTGACTGTTCTGACTTTTCCATCTTATGACCCTGGCGAGACCGCTGGCCCAGCGCCGTGGTAAAAATCCTCTGTCGCACAGGAAGTAATGCATTTTATTTTTCCGGTTTGTTTGGAATCAACAGAAGAAGAAGAACTGGGTCATCATAGGTGTCAATTTGGTATGGCAAGGTTGGCTTCTAGCCAATTTTGAGAGAAAGGGAAAGAGAGAGATAGAGGAGAGAGAAGGAGAAAGAGGGGGGGCAATGGGCATATATGAGCATTTTATTCTATAATTTCCTATCTAATTTTTGGGTAACACTTTACAATACTGTAACAGCTCCCGAGCGTGGCACTGCTGCCGCTCACCGCTCCCCCAGGGGATGGGTCAAATGCGGAGAACAAATTTCGCACACTCAGGTGTGTGACAATCAGTGGGACTTTACCTTTACCTTAACACAAAAAATGGGTAGTTATTGAGGAACTAGTCAGGAACTAACCATTAGTTAATGAATAGTTAATGATTAGTTCATGAATAGTTAATAGGTAGTTCCTTAATGGTGGTTACTTAAGAACTGACCATTAGTTACCATGTTAACGATCCAGTAAGTAATGATTACTTCCTTAATTTTTTTTTCTCACTATAGTTCATGAGTAGTTAATGGGTAGTTCCTATTGACCCTGAATGGTAGTTCCTTAAAGGCACTATGTGTGATTTTTTTGTCCACTAGATGTCGCCATTTCAAACCATAACAAAACTTGTTTACCCAAACAATCTCGATCCCACCCACCAGCGCAGAGCACTTCCTGGTTCCCCCGCCTCCCTCCCTCCCTCCCTCCCAAGCAACGGAGATATAAACAACTATTTTGTGCATAGCCTACCTACTGCAGACGTAAGTACATAAAACAAGCACGAATGTATCTCGGCTATGTATTTGGCTTGAGTAATGACAAATTTCACATGATAGTCATAAACCTTTAGGATATTGACAATAGTCCGCTTGGTAAGACTTATTTGTATCATCTGCTAACCGATCAAAATCCATGTAACGGTTACATGGATTTTGAAAAGGTTACATTGTAACCTAACCTTTTGCATAGCCTGCCCTATTGCTAAGTACGGTTAGGCAAAACGTTGTCTAAAACCAGGTTGACATAGCTAAATTAGGATGATTTCAATTCAATGTTGGGGACATCGCTAGCTAACCACAGCTGTCTGTCAACAGTGAGTAGCTTAGCCTGTGTTTTTGTTCGTCTGCTAATACCAAGACATGGCCAAAATGTATTCATAGTGCAACGCTAGTATTTTCTCATTGTTAGAGTTGTTCAAACTAATTTCAAACGCTTGAATCACTGCTGTTTTTTATAGGCAGGCAAACCAAGCTGTATGCCTGAAGCCCAGGCTAGCACCAGTGGGACAAAGAGGAGGCAGGGTCGCAGAGAGGAAGGTCGGCTGTAGGACGATAGCAGATCTTGTCGACATCCTGAAGAACCGCATAGCTGATGGAACTGGTCACGTCATTCTGGTGTAGCCCATATTTTAGTTTTGCAAATAAAGTATTTTTTCTGATAAACGAAGTTGTGAAATCAATGTACTGAGAAACATCACATACACTGTCTATTATATAAAGTAGGCTATATATACACAGAAACACAAATACTGGTAGGCTACTAGACACACTCAGCTTTAGGGAAATCTAATGTTACAATGGAGAATAGTGGCCAAGAGACATGGATGAAGTCATATCAACTTTATTGGTGTACAGAAGATTGCAGACAGCAAACATCTAAACATCAAAGATGATAGAACATGTATTATACAGGTTTGCTATAAAAGCACAATTTCTCCATCTCAAATATCATAATGGTGGGTCCACTTGTTTTCTATCTTGACTATCGTCAGCTCTTCTGGATGACTGGCACCTTGAAAATCAGACAAATGGAAACGTGTTGAGTATTAATTTGAATCATCTATTTTGTAGCTGGTAGATATCAAGGCAGGGTTCCTCCACATTGTCATGAATTAGATACTTTTACCAAACCTTGATTTGTTTGGATGGTGTTACAGCTATTTTCTAATGTAACGTTGCTTAGTCTGACAGAATAGAAAAACAAACTGCTAACATTAGCGAAGCTAGCTTTTCTCCATGGCCTTTCTAAGTGTTTACACATTACTATATCGTTATGCGTCATAGTGACAGCAACTGGACGTAATTATAACAGAAAATGCATGCAAAATTTGTAATGGGAAGTAACGTTATGTCATGCATGTCAACAGAATGTCTGTGTATAAGTTATACACGAACGACAAGCTAATCAAATCCTGCAGCAGGCTACTAGCAGTGTAAAGTCATTTGAATAGCCGTGAAAAGCAACAGTTAGCCAAGTGATTACAACATTCCCAGAACAAATTCACAATATCGATAACAACTTGTACATTTCGCTATCATGCGTAACGTTACTGAAATGGGACATGCAAACGCTATAACCATTGACCTATATATAACGTTACTTACCGTGTGTGTACAGGAGAACACGCCAGCTCCGAGTCACTTTGCAGGCCAGATATAGCTGCTCGTAGGGCTCTCCATCTAGTGAAAGCCAGACCGGCAAGGTTGATTCTGGTCTGAGATATTTCTTTTCGGCGGCGATTTGGCTAAAGCATGAAACCGCAGACATACGCTGGGTCAGGGAATGGAATGTCAGGAATGCCCGCATAAGGGATCCGCCATCTTTGTCTACAAAATTCTGTTTTGGGCTGTGGGCTGGGAGGGGCTCACTAGGTCGGCCTCTCGGGGGAGGTGTTTCTATGTAAACAGGTTCGGGTAGTAGCTCTACTCTCCAAGAGGGCCATCACAACACAGGGAGGGGGCGTGGCATAGTTGTAAACACAGAAATGAACCACTGTAAGTCATCATCATATACAAGTTAATGGTTTGGTGATATTTAATAGTGCAGAATCTTACACATAGTGCCTTTAACGAACCAGTAAGTAATGATTACTTCCTTAATTTTTGTGATGAGTAGTTAATGGGTAGTTACTTAAGAACAGACTATTAGTTACATAGTTGTTACTAGGGAATTAATCATTAGTTCATGATTACTTCACCATTGGTTACCATGTTTGTGCCCCCTCAAGTAAAGCAGGGCTTCATACTTAGTTGTTACTAGGGAATGCATCATTACTTCATGATTATCTTACCATTAGTTACCATCACCCTACCTATAACAAATAAATACAAGAGTTGTTCCAGGTGAGGTTTGAACCCTTTGAACCCTTGGCCCCAAGATCGCAAGATTATTAGTTTGACTCTCTACCAACTGAGCTACACTCACTGAATCTGCAGAAGAAACGGAGAGGCTACGAAGAAGCGAAAGAAAGCCTCAAGAAAAAACCCTGAAGAGTGTACAACGTCATCGGTATAGAATCATCTATGACAAGTGGAGGTCTCGTACAAAAATAGTCAAGGAGATATTGAAAGATAAAGCCTCCGAGGATGAATTGAAGGAACTGATTGAGAACATGGAGAGCACCTGTTCTGATGTAAAGGACATTTACGAAGAGTTGCGTCGAATGCAAACTTCTGAGCAAGACCTGCGGCGCAGAGTTGACATGTGTAACGCTTTCAGGATTCATCATTCAAAGAGCAAAAAGACAACTTGAAGGGCATGAAGAGCATGAGGACGAACCTTGGCCTGATGGTGGAACAGACTTACCAGTCTCTTCGTCTG